>NC_064286.1:5141111-5185590 GCF_019186545.1 Solanum stenotomum
TGGATGTTAAGAGGTTGCATCTGAAAAATTTTCAACTCAAGAGTAGCAAATTCAAGTACAAAGAAGAAAATTGTGTAGAAAACATATGAACTAACAAAGAAAGCAACACGAAGCCTATAAATAAGGAATATGAACCATAAAATAGTGTGATAGTGGAAATACATTAAACAATAAAGATGATAGATATCCTGAGCAAGAATAATACAGTTAGTACAACGATAAACACCACAAGCCAAAACCCTCAAAAAGCAAAAAACAATCATTCCCTAACAATAACCTTTTACCTTAGTATGTGACCTTCCTAACCTCTTATCTAAAGGTCATGTCTTGTCTAATCACATCTACTAATATTTCTTCGACCTACCTCTGTCTCTAATCGACTCCACTATATCCAATCTCTCAAATCTCCTTAATGGGCATTCTTTTTCAAATGTCCAAACTATCTCAAATTTTTTTCCGTCATCTTGTCCACCATATATTCCACTCACACTTTGATCCGGATATGCCCATTCTGAATCCTATACTCCTATAATGCCTACACATCCATCTTAAAACATTCTCATTTTTTACATTCACATTTCCTGAGCATAAAAGTTCTTGACTAATCAACGTTTAGTCTCATACAACAAAGTCAGTCTAACTACCACTTTATAAAATTTAGCTTTAAGTTTTGATGGTATCTTTTTGTCGTACACGATGTCAGATGCAAGCCTCCACTTCATCCATGTCGCACCAATATGGTGTGTGACATCATCGTCGATCTTTTCATTTCCTTTGATCTGAGACCCTAGATACTTAAATGTTTTACTCTTGGGATAACTTGCGTATCAAGTCTCACTTTCACGCCCGTTTTATACGTTTCATCACTGAATTTGCACTTCAAATACTCTATTTTGAACCTGCTCTCTGCCTCTTTTGGAACCCTTTCAAAGTTTGTCTCTACGTCTCAAATTTATTTTTGACTTCAATGTGTGGTTTCTCAATCAAAACAATGTCATCTATAAATAACATACACCAAGATGCTCATTCTGAATATGTCACGTCAATTTATCCATTTCGAATACAAATAAAAACAAACTCAACGTTGATTATTGGTGCAACTCAATCTCAACTAAAAACATACTTCGAGTCTTCTCCCATAATTCTTACCCCACTTGTAAAATTAAAACAAAGAATATTGAAATAGTGGTTCCAAGATGTTTCAAATTTTAGGCCATTACTTCCTGAAAAAATTTACTACGTGTGAGACACAACTTATACTAGTTGTATGAAGATATTATTTTACTGATATTCTATTGTGACATGGGATCCATGCTTTATGTTCCTTCTTGGCCTTTGTTTCTCTTTCCCTTTTTTTTAGAACCGATTTAATTACTTCCTCAGTTTGTATAAATGAAAATAATTTATTTTTTACTTATTTATTTTAACAGAATATTTTCTCTTACTTATTTATTTTAACAGAATATATTTTTTTAAAATTACTCCATTATTTTTATCATTAAATATCTGCATAAGATATTGAAGATTAAATTTTAAAATATTATTAATAAAACTAGTTTAGTAAATTGAAACCCTAAATATATATATATATATAAAATGAAACACTTGTTATTAAATTACACATTAAATATTTAGAAGTTATGAACATAGAAAGCATGATTATAATTATTATTAAGCATTCGATTATAGAATTCATATATTTTTTCTACTGTATTTGAAATATATGGAGTTAAAGTTGAAACTAGAGTTATGTTTTCTTTTTGCAAAAATATATTCAAAATATTGTTCATATTATACTTAAATACAATTTCAAAAGTGAAAAGTGAGTTAAAAAAACACATTAAACCAACATGTTTACCAAATTTAAAATATACTTTCAAAAAGAAAAGGTTATGTTTCAAATTTTCATGGTCAAAAATCAATTTTTAAATAAAGTGAAAAATTATTTTATAAATATTTTTTTATATTTAAATGGGCCCTAAAAGTAGAAGTTAAAAAGACATGAAATATGAAGGCAAATTTTTAACAAATGAAAATGGGAGGAAAACGAATAAAAATAATTTTAATGGTCAATTTTCATGACATAAGTGACCGTTCAAAAAATTAACTTGAACTTTTTTATGCTCATAACTTTTAACTATATAATAATGAAAATTATAATTTGTTAAAATAAATAAGTAAAATAATTTCATCCGTACAAACTAAGAGGGGTTATTAAATTGATTTCAAAATTAAATTAAAAAAAGAAAAAGAAGAATGAGGAAATAGAAGAAGAGCTAGAAAGAAACATAAAATGCCAAGAAAAAAAATAAAATATGAATTCCACAAATCAAAATATAATATACCATTTACGATAATTCAAGAATATATTTACCTTTTTTCACTATAAAGATTTACCTATATACACAATGTAATATTCTAGTTAAGAGGTGTGAGTCATTGACTCTCTAAGAATATTAAAATAATGGTTCTAAGATGATTCATGTTTTGGACCATTACTTCCTGAAAATTTTTACTATGTGTGAGGCACAACTTAAAATTTTTATTATGTGTGAGGCACAACTTAAAATTTTTACTATGTGTGAGGCACAACTTATATTAATTGTATGATAATATTATTTTATTGATATTCTATTTGGTATGTGGGACCCATGCTTTATCTTTGTTTCTCTTTCTTACTTTTCTTTTTCTCCTTTTTTTCTCATTTTTTATTTTCTCCAAAATCTAATTTGAAACCAATTTAATTACTCCCTCGGTTTGTATAAATGAAAATAATTAAAAATTATTATTTTTATCATTAAATAACTACATAATATATTGATAATTAAATTTTAAAATATTATTAATAAAACATTTGTTATTAAATTACACATAAACTATTTAGAAGTTATGAACCTAGAAAGTATGATTATGATTACTATTATTAAGCATTTGACTATAGTATTCATATATTTTTTTTATTGAATTTGAAATATATAGAGTTAGAGTTGAAAATAGAGTTATGTTATCTTTTTGCAAAAAAAAATATTTAAAAAATATTTATATTATATTTAAATACAATTTCAAAAGTTAAAAGTGAGTTGGGAAAACACGTTATACCAACATGTTTTCCAAATTCAAAATATACCTTCAAAAAGAAAAGGTTGTGTTTCAAATTTTCATGATAAAAAATCAATTTTTAAATCAAGTGAAAATTTATTTTATAAATAAATTTTTATGTTTAACTGGGTCCTAAAAGTAGAAGTTAAAAAGATACGAAACATGAAGGCAAAATTTTTTAAAGTACAATAAATGAAAATGGGAGGAAAAGAAATAAAAAAGAATTTTCATGACATAAGTGACCGTTCAAGGAATTAACTTGAATTTTTTTATGCTCATAACGTTTAATTATATAACAATAAAAAATATATTTTGAAAAATATTTTCTATTAAAATAAATAAATAAAATAATAATAATTATTTTCATCTGTACAAACTAAGAGGGATTATTGAATTGATTTCAAAATTAATTTTTTAAAAAAAAAACAAGAAAAATGAGGAAATAGAAGAAGAGTAAGAAAGAAAAACAAAAGGCCAAGAAGAAAAACAAAACATGAATTCCACAAATCATAATATAATATAAATAAAATAATTCCTTGCACAACTAATAATACTAATAGTTGTGCCTCACAATAAAATAATTCCTCACACAAAGTCATTGCCCTTTTCCCTATTATAAATTATACTAAGCAAATTCAATATATGAGAAGGTTGCTTGTGAGTGAACCAAAGGAATATTAAATTATAAGTTGTAAGATGTGTCACATGTATAAACCTTAGATAAACCATCAATTTGGGAACATCTAATTAAAAAAATAAGACTATGAAAAAAGATTAACTAATAAAAAAAAAACTGGATAAACCAATTCTCAAATCCCATAATTTGGAGTTTGGACACAAAATTCACAATTTTTTAAAGTTGTCAGACTTGTAACATTTTCAGACAACTCATATAATGACACTATTGTACTAGTATTCCTTTCTTGTTTTTCACCACTCCTTTGTCTCATAATTACTCATTTTATCCATTAAATCAAGATTTTGACAGAAAAACTGAAAAAAGATTCAATCTTTGAACAATTTTTGTTAAGAGGAAAAAGAAAGAAGATGAGGGGTTTCACATATTTAAGCAAAGTTCTTCATAGCCATTCTTCTTATTCTAAACTTTTGGTTCTCTGTTCTGTCAGGTTATTCTTTTTGATCCCTTCATTTTTGTTAAATTTTTTAGTGACTTCAATTTTTTTTTTTTGGTTTCTTGATGATTTTTCATTAACTTGTTTGTTATTTGTGTAATATGACTCTGATTTTTAACCAAACAACTCGTAAGAGCTTATTCACCTTAAACTCCCTTGTTTCATTGCTCATTTGATTCTTAGCTAGTTAGCTTAAATCAATATTTGACAGAAATATTGATAAAGTTTCAATCTTTGAACAAAAGGAAGATGAGGGGTTTCAAATATTTTAGCTAAGCTCTTGATAGCCATTTTTCTTCATCTCTACCTTTTGGGTTCTTGATTTTGTACTGAAAGGAGAATCTCTGAATTTGTTTTGACACTTGAACATATTGTCATTGACTCTTAGATCCAGAGAAGCTAAATGAAAGTGTTAGAGTGAGTTAGAAGTTTTAGGAAATGGACTAATGGTTTGCTTATATGGACTTGGGCAATCCCCCTGTGAGTTAGCTTTCGAGATTGAGTTAGGTCCAAGTGTCGTATCTTTTAGGTGATCGTTTGTTGTTATGACTCCACATGCTGGTTTGAATAATGTGAATTTGTTTATAACAATGTGAACTCTTAGTGGCCATTCTTTTTTTAATTCTTGTGGAGTATAGCTCGAGTAAATCGGATGCTCTACAAAGGTAAAATTGTGTAGCATGGATTTAAAAGTGGAAATAGAGTTTTCATGGTGGATAACAATTTCTTTTAACAAGTTAGACATGAACTGGTTTGGCTCTGGAAACTTCTCTCTCCGATTACTAGGTTGTTATGGATTTCTTACTTCGTCGATTCTGTTTCTATGGTCCTAGACATATGCCTCTTAAGTTGTATACAATGAATTATGTTTATAGAATTCACAACGGGAGCAAATGCATTTATAAACAGACCTACTAAACTATAATGACTCACTTGAAGGATTGATGTTTAATGAATGAAATGTTGTGGTTCCTTTAAAGACTGATCTTTTTCATCTATATTTGGTAGAGGATTTTGCTACTTATATTTTTCTTCTGGTTGTTACAGTACTGGAGGTCTATTGGTATATGCGGAATCAAATGTAGAGAGTGGAAAACAAGTTGTTGAACAGAATCAACCAGAGTCTAAGAAGAAGAGAGTAGTGGTGCTTGGAACAGGATGGGGTGGTACCAGCTTCCTAAAAGATGTTGATATTTCTTCATATGATGTTCAAGTGGTTTCGCCGCGGAACTATTTTGCATTTACACCATTGTTACCTAGTGTCACATGTGGGACAGTTGAGGCACGAAGCATAGTAGAGCCGGTTCGGAACATAATAAAGAAGGTAAGGAAATTATGATAAGGAACTTGCTTACATGTTGTTTGTATTTTTATGTTGTACTCACAAGATTTGGAATGAATAGTATAGCTTTGTGCACTGCATCTTAGAAAGATTCTTTTGCTCCTTCAATGCTTCCTCTTTCACTTGGTTTTTGATTGTTCTAACCTGATCCCGGGAATATTACATTTAGTATGTGCTAAAGTTTCTCCAAGGCTGTCTTGTTTTCTTTTGAAGATTTTTCTGTCTCGTATTGTTTAATTTTTGTTAATTGGTCCGGCAGAGAAGTGGAGAAATTCAATTCTGGGAAGCAGAATGTCTGAAGATTGATCCAGAAAACCGCACAGTATCTTGCCGTTCTGGTATCAATGATAATTTGGCAGGACATAATGATTTCTCCCTACAATATGACTATTTGGTTATCGCAGTAGGAGCTCAAGTAAATACTTTTAACACACCAGGTGTTATGGAACATTGCCACTTTCTGAAGGTAGGATTCTCTTCCATAAAGCCTTTCTTAACTTAGTTGGGGATGCATGACATTTCTTCCCAATGTTGCTCGGACTCTCTTAAAATATTGCTGGACAGATCATTACCATTTTCAAAAAAAATATAAAAAGAGTATTGCTGGACAGTGTTGGATCCTCCAACAATACACTACTTTTGGAGGATCCAACACTGACCTGGCGATATTTCTTGAGAGTTCGAATGACATTTTTTACTCCTGCAAGGGAGGTGTCTGTATGCATTTTTGAACCTGATCAGATTGAGACATCTCTTATTTTTCTTGAAGTGTAAATTTCTTTTCGTTAAAAATAAATGAATCATGTTTCGTACAGGAAGTTGAAGATGCTCAAAGGATACGGAGGACAGTAATAGATTGTTTTGAAAAATCTGTCATTCCTGGCCTAAGTGAAGAAGAGCGAAGGACCAACCTCCATTTTGTTATAGTTGGCGGGGGTCCAACTGGAGTGGAATTTGCTGCTGAGCTACATGACTATGTTTATGAGGATTTGGTTAAAATATATCCTTCAGTTAAGGATTTTGTGAAGATAACGGTTATCCAGTCCGGAGATCATATCCTGAACACGTAAGATGCACCGTTCCTAGATTCACTTTACCACTGCACTTTTAATGCATGCTACAGCCTCTTTGATGTCGATGTTGTGCTGAAAGATTTGAGAGTAAGGAAGAAAGAGGTGTGAAGAAAGTTTAATTCATACAATGTACTTCTTGTGGGCATTCATTTGTTATACTTCGCATGCACTTCCTAATAAAGTATATTTCTTGTTCGCGACTTAGAATGAGTTTAAATGAAGAAGTGGGGATTCACATAACCGACCACAACTTGGTTGGGACTAAGGCGTTGGTGTTGTAATTTCCACTCAGTTAAGAGACAATTTCAGAAGCATTTTTAATCAACAACCCTGAAATCGCAAATTTGTGTCTCTGCAGATTTGATGAAAGAATAAGCTCATTTGCTGAACAGAAATTTCAAAGAGATGGAATTGAGGTTTCGACAGGTTGCCGTGTCACTAGTGTCTCTGATCATTTCATCAACATGAAAGTAAAATCTACAGGAAAACACGTTGAAGTACCCTACGGGATGGTTGTATGGTCAACTGGAGTAGGTACCCGCCCATTTGTGAAGGATTTCATGGAACAAGTTGGCCAGGTATCTTGCATTCCCTTTCTTTTAGTGTTTCATGGCGGTTTCTGCACTAAATGCATACTTAAAAAGTTACTCTTTTTGAGTTTAATTAATTAATCACCATTTAATTTTTTTCATTTCCCCTTTGCAGGAAAAAAGGCGTATTCTAGCAACTGATGAATGGTTGCGAGTGAAGGGCTGTAGTAACGTGTACGCACTAGGTGATTGTGCATCTATAGATCAACGTAAAGTAATGGTAAAGAAGCCTTACTTCAAATAACTGTACTCAAATATTTAATCAATTTTTGATCTGTAGTACATTCAATTCTTTATCTGTGGTAAATTTTTTCCAGATATTGATAGTGAATAGTTCATGATTTATGGGTCCATAAGGATAATAATGCTAGTTTGTGGTGTCACGTCAAAACCAATACTTTTGATGTTACTCAACGTACAATAATTTTTTAGTGCCCATGCCTTATAAATGTAAGAAATGGACCAAATATTCGATGAAGTTGATTTTATATGAAGAGGCCAATAGTTACTGTCCTTGCAGTTAATCACTTCAAACTTTTTGACCATGATTAGAATATTTGGCATCTTAACAGTATTATTAAGATGAATGGAAAAGAAACTACAGAAGAATGAAATATATGCTGTATGAGGATGATCATACATCTTATATTCTCCACAATTATGTTTTCAAGATACTATTTTTATTGGCTTTATATCTTCCCCCTAAAATTTCATTTCTGTGAAACTACGCGGTCTAGGAAGATATTTCAACCATTTTTAAAGCTGCGGATAAGGATGATTCTGGAACGTTAAGCGTCGAGGAATTCCGAGATGTTTTGGAAGACATAATTATCCGTTATCCTCAAGTGGACTTATATCTGAAGAACAAACATTTGTTAGAGGCGAAAGACTTATTCAGGGATTCAGAGGGAAATGAAAGAGAGGAGGTAGATATTGAAGGTTTTAAGTTGGTCCTTTCTCATGTAGATTCTCAGATGAAAAGTCTACCTGCCACTGCTCAGGTACATCTTTCATCGTTCGGATTCCATCCATGTTTGTCTTTTCACCAATGTTGCTCGGACACTCCAAAAATTATTACCGCACCCTTGTCGGATCTATCAAAAAATGCACTACTTTTTGAGGATATGTTTGAGAATCCGAGCAACGTAGCTTTTCACTCAGTATTCTGCTTTAGTTCGATTTCTTATCTTTTCACATGCTTTAGGTTGCTGCTCAACAAGGTACATATCTTGCTAGATGCTTAAACCGCTGGGATCAATGCAAAAGTAATCCTGAAGGACCTCGCCGTTTTAAAAGCTCTGGACGTCATGAATTTCTTCCCTTCGAGTATATATAGCTCACCTTTTTTGAAACTTTCTTTTTCTTATTTTCCTTGTTGCATGTAAGCATACTGGGATAACTAACTGCTGAAATATGACCAGAATTTCATTCTTGAGAAATTGTTCTTCCATACAACAAAAACTTTTTGAGATAATGATCAAAAACACATTGAACTATCACTTTTTAGCAATTTTCACACCCCAACTATCATATGTTCGCTTTTCCGACCTGAACTATTACCAACTGTTCCACTTTCCTATCTAAACTATCACCATCTATGTATTAAAACATACCTAGGTGAGTAGATTGTGATAGTTTAGGTAGGAAAAGGGAACGACTATCAGTTGGCTTGATCCGCTTTATATATGATGATAGAGGAAAAAGGACCATTGGATAGTTGAGATATGAAATTTGCGAAAAAGGGATAGTTTTGGTGTTTTTTACCACAAGTTTTAACGCTTTTATTAAAAACATTTGTGACTTTGACAAAAAGATCAGAAATGTGGTCACTCGCCCTTTATCATTTCAGCCTTCTTTTCTGCAGTGTGTTTTGTTTAGAGAACCATCAAATTTACACTTATCAGCAACTTCTTCGATGTTATTAGCTGCTCATGTTGTTTATTGACTCGATGATCTTGGCGTCTAACCTCCTTTTCCTATCAGTAAATAGATACATCCTCATTCACAATAATTTTGTTATGCTACCATGATCGAATATCTAATTGTTTCAAACATAGGCATCAATCCTCTCCTTCTCAGTGGTTCTTGGCTTAATGATATGTTACATTTCAGGTATCGCCATTTAGGGCAATTCGCTCCTTTAGGTGGAGATCAAGCAGCAGCAGAACTTCCCGGGGACTGGGTTTCTATGGGCCATAGCACACAGTGGCTATGGTACTCTGTGTATGCAAGGTAATAATTGACAGCTTTCGTATGACTTGCTTATGATATTAATATATGCGTCTTAGTTTCCTTTTTAGTCTGCTTAGAAAAAAATAATCCATCCTTCTAGTTATTAAGTTTTTAATTTCATCATTGGCATCTTACTCATACTTACGCTCAGAATGACATGACACAAGATTTAAAGGATATCTTTTGGTATGTTACAACTTTAGTTTAAGACGATAAGATTTAAAAGTCTTATTTACATTCTTAAACTTCGTTATCCAGTCAAACCAAGACATGAAATGAAACGGAGGGAGTGTATCGTTTCTTCCTTCTGTATTCAAAGAGTCTAAATCTGATATTTTTATTTACATTTCAGCAAGCAAGTTAGCTGGCGCACAAGGTACTTAGTGGTTGGTGATTGGGTAAGAAGATACATTTTCGGAAGAGATTCAAGCCGGATTTAATGAGTTCAACTCCACATAGAAGGCGGTGCGTGTTTTTCACTGATTTGCTTCGCTTGCTATGTTTATGCTTGTATCCATCCGGTTACAGCAGTTGAAGCCAGACATCAATTTATGTTTTTTTAAGAATGTACATGTCTCACACTCCATTGTATTTGTATCTATTTCCCATGATCAGTTCCTGGAGAAATACACTTTGAATCTTGCAAATTTGAATGTATAAACTTGTTCTTTAGCAAGTGATTGAGATTGTTAATTAGATTGTTAAGTTATCTCCTTTTTTTTTTTTTTTATAGATTCAAGCATCTGGTGTTTGATATTTATTGACCTGATTAACTTGGATTTGCGTGGTAGATAGCAATCTTTGTGCCGGGTGTCATTCCTACTCAGTTGGATTCGATTATATTCTGATTGCCACATGTCACGTTTTGATATGCCCAAATGTCAAATTCTAATTTTGACTCATACAGAGTGCTTAAGCCACTCTACCAAAGAGAAGTGACTTGAGCTGAAACTTCCACTCCACCACAACCTCCGGTGGTTATTGTAATCTATCTTAATACATTTGCTAGTTGTCATTAAATAGACGGTAAACACCCTCCACCTTGAATCACGAACAAANTTGTGCCTGGTGTCATTCCTACTCAGTTGGATTGCCACATGTCACCTTTTGATATGCCCAAATGTCAAATTCGAATTTTGACTCATACATAGTGCTTAAGCCTCTCTACCCAAGAGAAGCGACTTGAACCGAAACTTCTAACTAAACGCGAAAGTACTTTTACCACTCCATCACAATCTCTGATGGTAATTATAATCTATCTCAATGCATTTGCCAGTTGCCATTAAAAGAGAGGTAAACACCCTGTATCCTTCACTTCCAACCCTAAATCACTAAGAATAAAAAAGTGAAAGCTCCTACAAGGAGGGGTTAAAAATAAATAAATAAATCCAAGATTATTGTAATCCATTTTGGTATCTGAGTCTCCCTCTGTGACATATTATATATCACATTACAAAAAGGATTGAACTACACATCAAGAAAAATAATCTTTGATAATTTTCACTCTGAGAAAAATATTTACACCAAAACATAGCAAAAAAAAAAAGAAAAAGAAGTATGAAACAACATTGTATTAGTGAAAGCTATTGTATTTGAGTACATTATTACAATTATTATTGTACTCGGCCAATTTTCATTTCTTTAATGATGCTTTTATGATATTCATATTGGAAATCGTATTACATTAAATACTTCTCGTATATATATATATATATATATATATATATATATATCATATCATCAGATATTATTAAAAGTGGGAAGCTCCAAAGATGAAAAGTTGAATTATCATTTTATCCCTAGACTAAATCAAACATCGAATTAATTAAATAATATTATTTTAATTATTTTTTGAATTGTAAGTTATTATTAGATCATATATATATATATAATAAGTGGGAAGATCTTAACTTCAAAGTTAGATTACGATTTTACCCCTTCACTAAATTTAAAATATTATTAAAAAAATCATTAATAAAATATTAAATCATAATTATATGGTATTAATCCTTTATATCTCTAGATAGAATTAATTCACGAAATATTTAAGTTGTTTTTATTCTAAAATGGAGTTTGGTGGATGAAGTGTTTCGTAACAACAAAAGACAGTAAATTATATATTTTAAAAATTGAAATATCCTTTAACATTAAAGAACAAAAATGTCCTTTGAATTACCATACATCTTAATATGGCACACATATTTAGATTTTAGTCAGAAACTTTACATATCCCAACTTTAACCAATCTAATTCTCATAAATATTATGTATATCATCAATTTTTAAATGACTTTTATAATTCTTGACTTATAATTATACATACCACAATTTTTTTTTTTCAAAATCACTTTATATTAATGCATACACTTAGTTATTTCGATGTGTAATTGTTGATGGATGATTGTTGGTGATGTAATTACATTGCTCATCACAACCACTTTATGTTAATGCATCCACTTAGTTATTCTAATGTATAATTGTTGATGGATGATTGTTGATGGATGTAATTGCTCATCACATATGCAATAAAAAAGAGGTAAATCTATTTATGCTTTTGTTAGTTATTGAGGAAGTTCCTCCATTCTTTTACACTGAAACTGTTTCTCCCTTTAATTTTTGTTATTTAAAAGTTTTAAAATTCATTATCTATTTTATTGTATTTAGTCTACTATATTTCATCTTATTTTCTAATACGTGTGGGATGCACATAACATATATCTGAAGTTATATAATTAATTGTGATGCTATAATAATGTAATGGATATTGATAAATTTTTATACATTCTCTTCAAACATTTTGTGAGATCTTCACAACTAATAACTCAAGTAAAATTTGCAATTTCTTAAAACTATTTGATATGATTGTCATATTGTCCATTTGATATTAAGCTTTAATCTAGTGTTACACTCATTCTCTTTTGATTACTTAATTTTATGAATAATTATTAATACTTATTGTAATTGTATCTAAATCATTTGCAAATATTTATACTAAGTAGCGTGCAATACACATATATTTTCTATTTTGAAATTCAATTTTTTTAAAGTATATAAAAATCTTGTAGTAATTACAAGGGACAAACGTGCAATGCACGTTCCTAAAAACTAATTATCTAACAAGAAAAATTTTATTATGATAGAGGCATAATCAACAAAAGATGTGTGAGGCCCCATTTATTTTTTGACACATGAATATGTGAGACATTTATGTACTTTAAACCTAAACTAAAATAACAAAAAGTAAAATAATATTTATAATTAGTATATCTTATCAGATATAATACAATTCACTAGATAATTATAAAAATATAATAAAAAATGACTGTAGGGTCCACATTTTATACTTGTTGAATGCTGATTTAATCAATTCTTTGTAACGTTGTTTCTTAAATCAAATCATGATATTGTTAATTTTATTAAAAATCAAAATTACATATTTTGATGTTCAAACTGAATGTGTATTTTTTTTAATAAAAAACTAACATTTTCGTTGATGTTTTAAAAAAGTTGACATTCTCGTTGATGTTGAAAAGAAATAAAAAAAAAAGTTTTTCGGATCTTGATTCTTTTTTTATATTTAGCCATCTTTAATTAAAATAAATTATTATTTCACAAATTTAACAATAATAATACAATATTTTTTTAAAAATAAAAATAAATAAAATGTACTCGAGAGAATATTTTAAATACTATTTTATTAAAAAATTAATGATCAAATTGTAATTATGATAAAAATAAAATATAAACTATATTAAATCTTACATTCTACATCAACTGAAATTTTACACAAATTGAACTGAAAAAATGTTATTAGGATAACGATACTTTTTAAAAATTATTTCTTTGAGTAGTGATACTTTGTTTTAAATAATCATCTCCACAATCATAATATAATTAACTTTTTTTTAACTTTCCTTTAAAAGGTCTAATTTAAAAACAAGGTAGCAATCAACATTTCAGATCGTAATAATTAAAATAAAATGACAACATTTTAAATTCACAATAATTATGAAAGAATTTTTTTTTTTTTTTTTATAAAATACAACATGAATACACAAAAAAATATCATATCAAAATAAATTTGTCAAACTAACATACAACTACAACAACAATAATATATCTGGTATAATCCCACAAATTAATATAATATTAATAATGATTAAAAAAACGTAGCAAACACACATAATTTTTCTTGTATTTTTTATATTTATTCAACTCAATGTACGTATAAATATATTTTCTCTCTCTTGTTGGTGGTAAAAAGCTCTTGCTTTAAAGTAGAAAAGTACATAAATGACCCACTTATTCATGTGTCAAAAAATAAATAGAGCCTCACACACCTTTTGTTATTTGTGCCGCTACCATGATAAAAATTTTCACCATTAAGGAGAAAAAAATAAGGATGTGGGCCCACCCTCATATTTTCCACGTCAATAGTCAAGATGATGTCATTAATTATTAAATTATACATCACAACTGCACTGACCCGATTAATTTTAAGATAAATACTTCCTCTGTCCTTAATTACTTGTCTATTTTTCCTTTTATAGTTGTCTCTAATTGTTTGCCCATTTTGACAAATCAAGAAAGGACAATTTTTTTTACCTATTATACCCTCAATTAATTACTTTGAAAAAAGGTAGAACTTTTTGAAAATCTTAAATTTTTAATTCATCTACTTCATGATTAATAAGGATAAAATGGTATACTCATTATGTCAATAATTGTTTTCTTAATAGGTGTGCTAATTTAAAAGTGGACAAGTAATTAGGGACAAAAGGAGTACTTATTTGTATCGAATATTTGCATTAAATCACTTAAGTTTTCTATGGTTGAGTAATTTAATATATGAGATGCATGTTTATTAACTTCAATTAAGTGTTAAAAATCTATACGCAAACACATGTCATGCATTTATTGACGTAATTTAAATATGAAGGCGCGTTTAGAAAGGTGAAAGAAGTTTCACGTGATACTGCTTTCTTGGAAAAAAATTAGTACTAAATAAGTATATCAATTAATTAAACAATTGGCATTAATTTATTGATCCACATGATTTTTTAATAGAACAAGTCAACGATGAAGCTTTAAGGCTTAAGGTGAAACGTCAGCATCAAAATCTTGCAGAAACAACCAACCAGCAAGTAAGTGACCTTAACCTGTGCTTGAGTGATGATTTCTTTCTTAAGTTGGAAGACACTATTAAAAAATTGGAAGTGTTGGAAAAGCAAATTGGTCGCCTTGGCTTAAAGGAGTATTTTAGTTCGACTAAACAAGAAACTAGAACACCTTCAACTTGTTTGGTTGATGATTCTGATATCTTTGGTAGGCACAAGGAAATAAAGGATTTGATTGACCGTTTATTGTCTGAAGATGCAAGTGGAGGAAACCTGACTGTAGTTCCTATTGTTGGAATGGGTGGCACGGGTAAGACAACACTTGCTAAAGTGGCTTACAATGATGAGAAGGTGAAGAAACATTTTGGTTTGAAAGCTTGGTATTGTGTTTCTGAGCCATATGATGCTTTGAGAATAACGAAAGGGTTACTTCAAGAAATAGGCTCATTTGACTCAAAGGATGACGGCAATTTTAATCAGCTACAGGTCAAATTGAAGGAAAGCCTGAAGGGTAAGAAGTTTCTTGTTGTCCTTGATGATGTGTGGAATGATAACTATAGTGAGTGGGATAACCTGAAAAATGTTTTTGTACAGGGAGATATGGGAAGTAAGATCATTGTAACTACACGTAAGGAGAGTGTTGCTCAGATGATGTGTGCTGATTGTTGCGCAATCACCATGGGGACTCTGTCTAGTGAAGACTCTTGGGCTTTATTCAAACGACATTCTCTAGAAAATAGGGATCATCCAGAACTTGAAGAGGTTGGGAAAAA
Source organism: Solanum stenotomum (assembly GCF_019186545.1). NCBI lineage: Eukaryota > Viridiplantae > Streptophyta > Magnoliopsida > Solanales > Solanaceae > Solanum > Solanum stenotomum. Next base: position 5,156,470 of record NC_064286.1, read on the forward strand.
AATTGCAGACAAGTGCAAAGGGTTGCCTTTAGCTCTAAAGACACTTGCTGGTACTTTACGCGGCAAATCAGAGGTAGATGAGTGGAGAGACATATTAAGTAGTAAAATATGGGAGCAACCAAGTTCTTTAAAGGGCATAATACCAGCGTTGATGTTGAGCTACAATGATCTTCCGGCACATTTGAAGCGATGTTTTGCTTTTTGTGCAATATATCCCAAAGATTATCAATTCTGCAAAGACCAAGTTATTCACTTGTGGATTGCTAATGGTCTTGTACAACAGTTTTGTTTAGGTAACAAATACTTTGACGAGTTGAGATCAAGATCATTGTTTGAGAGGGTCCTGAAGTCTAAATGGGAATCGCAGAGATTCTTAATGCATGACCTTATCAATGATTTGGCCCAAACTGTATCTTCAAAACTTTGTATTAGATTGGAAGAGAACGAAGGATCTGATGATATGTTGGAACAAAGTCGGCACATGTCCTATTCCATGGGACAAGAAGGTGACTTTGAGAAATTGAAACTACTCTCCAAATCAGAGCAGCTGAGGACATTGCTTCCAACCAATATCAGTTACTTTTCTCGGCTAAGCAAGATGGTGTTGCATAACATACTTCCAAGACTGACATCCTTAAGGGCATTATCATTGTCAGGTTATGAGATTAAGGAGTTTCCAAATGGCTTGTTTATCAAATTAAAGCTCCTCAGTTTTTTGGACCTTTCTCGGACACATATTGGAAAGTTGCCAGACTCTATTTGTGCATTGTATAACTTGAAGACACTTCTCTTGTCATCTTGCTATTATCTTGTGGAGCTACCGCTGCAGATGGAGAAGTTGATCAACTTGCATCACCTCGACATAACCAACACTTGGCGCTTGACGATGCCGCTACATCTGTGTAAGTTGAAAAGCCTCCAAGTCCTAGTGGGAGCTGAGTTTCTTGTAGGTGGTTGTGGTGGTTTGAGAATGGAAGATTTGGGTGAAGTACAAAACTTATATGGATCTCTATCAGTTTTAGAGTTGCAAAATGTGTTTGATAAAAGGGAAGCTGTGAAGGCAAAGATGAGGGAGAAGAATCATGTTGAGAAGTTGTCATTGAAGTGGAGTGGAAGTACTGCCGACGATTATCAAACTGAAAGAGAGATACTTGATGAGCTACACCCACATACAAATCTAAAAGAACTCCAAATCACCGGATATAGAGGGACAAAATTTTCAAATTGGCTAGCTGATCCTTTGTTTCTTAAGCTGGTGATATTGTCTCTTAGCAACTGCAAGGACTGTTATTCCTTGCCAGCACTAGGACAACTCCCTTGTTTGAAAATCCTTTCCATTAAAGGGATGCATGGAATAACAGAGGTGACGCAAGAATTCTATGGCAGTTCATCCTCCAAAAAGCCTTTTAACTCTCTTGAGGAGCTTAGATTTGAAGATATGCCGGAGTGGAAGCAATGGCACGTACTAGGAAGTGGGGAGTTCCCTATACTTGAGTACCTTTCAATTGAAAAATGTCGGAAGTTGATGGGGAAGTTGCCTGAAAATCTTTCTTCTCTGACAGAATTGAGAATTTCAGAGACACCTCTTTTTGATGAAGCTCAAATGTTTAGATCCCAACTTGAGGGAATGAAGCAGATTGTTAAATTAGAAATTCGTGATTGTAACTCTCTTACCTCCTTACCTTTTAGCATACTGCCCAGTTCCTTGAAGAGAATATGGATATATCATTGTCAGAAATTGAAATTGGAGGAGCCAGTTGGTTATTGTAACATGTTTCTCGAGGAATTGAGTCTGATGAGATGTGATTGTATAGATGATATATCACCTGAGTTGCTCCCAGCAGTACGCAAATTGACAGTTGAGTATTGCCAGAACCTTACTAGGTTTTTGATTCCTACTGTGACTGAAAGTCTCAGTATTTGGGGATGTGAGAATCTTGAAAAACTTTCGGTGGCAGTTGGAACCCATGAGTCTGCGATGACGTATTTGTATATTTTGAATTGCGAGATGCTCAAGTGTCTACCAGAAATAGAGCTCTTCAATTTACAAGTCCTTAACATCAATAATTGCAAGAAACTAGTGAACGACCGAAATGAGTGGTGTTTACAGAGACTCCCCTGTCTCACAGAGTTAGTGATCAAACATGATGGCAGTGACAAAGAGATCCAACATTGGGAGTTGCCTTCCTCTATTACAAGACTTGAGATACACAATCTGAAAACATTAAGCAGCCAACTTCTCAAAAGCCTCACCTCCCTTTCTCAGCTGACCATAGATAATTGCCCTAATCTCCAATCACTCTCCGAATCAACACTGCCCTCCTCCCTCTCTGAGCTGACCATCATGGATTGCCCTAATCTCCAATCACTCTCCGAATCAGCACTGTCCTCCTCCCTCTCTCAGCTGACCATCAGAAATTGCCCCAATCTCCATCTCTCCGAATCAACACTGCCATCCTCCCTCTCTAAGCTGATCATCAAGAATTGCGATAATCTCCAATCACTTTCCAAATCAGCACTGCGCTCCTCCCTCTCTCAGCTGACCATCATAGATTGCCATGATCTCCAATCACTCTCCGAACCAGCACTGCCCTCCTCCCTCTCTCAGCTGGAGATCTCCCATTGCCCTAATCTCCAATCCCTTCCATTAAAAGGGATACCCTCTTCCCTCTCTAAACTATCTATTCGCGACTGCCCATTGCTCACAGCACTACTACAATTTGACAAGGGGAAATACTGGCCAAATATTGCTCAAATTCCCAGCATAGAGATCGATGGAAAACACCTGTAATGCTTAAAACTAATGGTGCTCTAACAAATGTAAGTTGTTCTTTTCCCTCAGAATCTTTTTATTTTTGTTTTCTTCACCTTGCTTTTTTGTTAATTCTTTTCCTTTTTGAAATCTTGTTGCGCAGTGTGGAATGTCTATTGTTGAACCAATAATGATTTAAACAAGTGGTACTTCAATAGATGTAAGTTATTCGATTTCCTTAGTATCTTTTTATTTTTGGTTAATTCTTTTTCTTTGTTAAATCTTTTTTACCAGTGTGTAGCATCTATTGCTTCTGTGAAGTTAAGGAAATATCTTTAAATCAGGATGAAATCTTTATATTTGCATCAAGACATTGTAAAAGAAATCTAGTATATATATATATATATGAAGGATCTCGATGAAAATAACTGGACTCATATGAATTCTCAGCTAAGTTCGTCCTTAATTTATATGGCATAGTTCGATTTAGGAAAGTCAAACAATTTAATTTTGATCGTGAATTCATGCATGAAATCTTTAAGCTTTTTGAAATAAAACTTACATATTTAAGCACTACGTAAAAAGAACTATAGCTCACAAAGATATCTTAAAAGACATGAAAAAATAAAATGTCTTATTTGAATCTCAAAATCTGTTAGATGGCGCGGTACAAAAGGAGTAGTTAGTTAGGACCCCAAATGCAGCTCAAATTGCTTCTTCTGCTAATTTTTTTGGCTCTAGGAATAACTAATTTGATCATATATATTTCTGCTCTGGAAATAAATTTGTTAAATTTTGAGAGGATATATAATATGAAGTCAAGTTTGCTTCGTATATATAGTTTGTATAAAGGAGTCAATGCATCATTTCAAATATGCAAATGCTACATCATGTAGTACTGGCTCGTTTCAATTTGTTTGTTATGTTTTGATTTATTATGAAATTTTATAAAGTAAATAAGATTTTTGAATTTTGTGATCATAAATTAGAGATATGTGAAATTAAAGTACTTATCTCCATACTACTGTTGGCTATGCTTGTAGAATTTTTTTTTCTTTGATTTTTGTTGCTATGATCTATTATTTCGTGTAGTTTGTTTGCAGTATTAATTGGTAGTATTGTTTTGATACTATTTATTGTATCTTGTACTTACGTTATGTTTTTCAGATTGTTTTTGTCTTGAGTTGGAGGTCATTGAAAACAACATTTCTACCTCATCTCTGAGGTGAAGATAAAGTCTACGTGCACTCTACCTTTTCAGACCTCAGTAATAAAATATAATCTTCTGATTTTAGCTTTTAACGATATCATGCAAAAATTTGAATTAAATCAAAGAATCACTACTGTCTGAGTACTCAATTTATATATATTGGCAGCAGTATATATTCTGTTGAATAAGTGATTCAAACAAAAGAAGAGCATATTCATATGGCCTTTTTTCTTTATTTATAACGATGATGTTTGAGTCAATTTAGTTATCATGTTGATTGTTTCATAGTAAAATAATGGTGTATGTATTACCTTTCATTAGTATAAATATTGAGTGATTTTACCACTGAACTTTTAATGCATGCTGCAGCCTCTTTGATATAGATGTTGTGCTGAAAGATTTGAGAGTAAGGAAGATAGAGAGGTGTGAAGAGAGTTTAATTCATACAATGTGCTTCTTGTGGGCATTCATTTGTTATACTTCTCATACACTTCCCAATAAAGTATATTTCTTGTTCGCGAGCTAGAATGAGTTTAAATGAAGAAGTGAGGATTCACACAACCGACAACAACTTGGTTGGGACTAAGGTATTGTTGTTGTAATTTCCACTCGGTTAAGAGACAATTTCAGAAGCATTTTTAATCAACAACCCTGAAATTGCAAATTTGTGTCTCTGCAGATTTGATGAAAGAATAAGCTCATTTGCTGAACAGAAATTTCAAAGAGATGGAATTGAGGTTTCGACAGGTTGCCATGTCACTAGTGTGTCTGATCATTTCATCAGCATGAAAGTAAAATCTACAGGAAAATACGTTGAAGTACCCTACGGGATGGTTGTATGGCCAACTGGAATTGGTACCCGCCCATTTGTGAAGGATTTCATGGAGCAAGTTGGCCAGGTATCTTGCATTCCCTTTCTCTTAGTGTTTCATGGAGATTTCTGCACTAAATGCATACTTAAAAAGTTACTCTTTTTGAGTTTCATTAATTAATCACCATTTAATTTTTTTCATTTCCCCTTTGTAGGAAAAAAGACGTATTCTAGCAACAGATGAATGGTTGCGAGTGAAGGGTTGTAGTAACGTGTACGCACTAGGTGATTGTGCATTTGTAGATCAGCGTAAAGTAATGGTAAAGAAGCCTTAGTTCAAATAACTGTACTCAAATATTTAATCAATTTTTGATCTGTAGTACATTCAATTCTTTATCTGTGGTAAATTTTTTCCAGATATTGATAGTGAATAGTCCATGATTTATGGGTCCATAAGGATAATAATGCTAGTTTGTTGTGTCATGTCAAACCAATACTTTTGATGTTACTCGACGTACAATAATTTTTTAGTGCCCATGCCTTATAAATGTAAGAAATGGACCAAATATTCGATGAAGTTGATTTTATATAAAGAGGACAGTAGTTACTGTCCTTGCAGTTAATCACTTCAAACTTTTTGACCATGATTAGAATATTTGGCATCTTAACAGTATTATTAAGATGAATGGAAAAGAAACTACAGAAGAATGAAATATATGCTGCATGAGGATGATCATACATCTTATATTCTCCACAATTATGTTTTCAAGATACTATTTATATTGGTTTTATATCTCCCCCCTAAAATTTCATTTCTGTGAAATTACGCGGTCTAGGAAGATATTTCAGCCATTTTTAAAGCTGCCGATAAGGATGATTCTGGAACGTTAAGCGTCGAGGAATTCCGAGATGTTTTGGAAGACATAATTATCCGTTATCCTCAAGTGGACTTATATCTGAAGAACAAACATTTGTTAGAGGCGAAAGACTTATTCAGGGATTCAGAGGGAAATGAAAGAGAGGAGGTAGATATTGAAGGTTTTAAGTTGGCCCTTTCTCATGTAGATTCTCAGATGAAAAGTTTACCTGCCACTCCTCAGGTACATCTTTCATCGTTCGGATTCCATCCATGTTTGTCTTTTCACCAATGTTGCTCGGACTGTCCAAAAATTATTACCGCGCCCTTGTCGGATCTATCAAAAAATGCACTACTTTTCGAGGATATGTTTGAGAATCCGAGCAACATAGCTTTTCACTCAGCATTCTGCTTTAGTTCGATTTCTTATCTTTTCACATGCTTTAGGTTGCTGCTCAACAAGGTACATATCTTGCTAGATGCTTAAACCGCTGGGATCAATGCAAAAGTAATCCTGACGGACCTCACCGTTTTAAAAGATCTGGACGTCATGAATTTCTTCCCTTTGAGTATATATAGCTCACCTTTTTTGAAACTTTCTTTTTCTTATTTTCCTTATTGCATGTAAGCATACTGGGATAACTGACTGCTGAAGTATGACCAGACTTTCATTCTCGGAAAATTGTTCTTCCATACAACAAAAACTTTTGGAGATAATGATCAAGAACACATTGAACTATCACTTTTTCGCAAGTTTCACACCCCAACTATCATATGTTCGCTTTTCCGACCTGAACTATTACCAACTATTCCACTTTCCTATCTAAACTGTCACCATCTATGTATTTAAACATACCTAGGTGAGTAGATTGTGATAGTTTAGGTAGGAAAAGGGAACAACTGATAGTTGGGCTGATCCGCTTTATATATGATGATAGAAGAACTAGGACCATTGGATAGTTGAGATACGAAATTCGCGAAAAAGGATAGTTTTGTTGTTTTTTACCTTAAGTTTAAACGCTTTTATTAAAAACATTTGTGACTGACAAAAAGATCAGAAATGTGGTCACTGGCCCTTTATCATTTCAGCCTTCTTTTCTGCAGTGCGTTTTGTTTAGAGAACCATCGAATTTACACTTATCAGCAACTTCTTTGATGTTATTAGCTGCTCATGTTGTTTATTGACTCTATGATCTTGGCTTCTAACCTCCTTTTCCTATCAGTAAATAGATACATCCTCATTCACAATAATTTTGTTATGCTACCATGATCGAATATCTAATTGTTTCAAACATAGGCATCAATCCTCTCTCTCAGTGGTTCTTGGCTTAATGATATGTTCCATTTCAGGTATCGCCATTTAGGGCAATTCGCTCCTTTAGGTGGAGATCAAGCAGCAGCAGAACTTCCCGGGGATTGGGTTTCTATGGGTCATAGCACACAGTGGCTATGGTACTCAGTGTATGCAAGGTAATAATTGACAGCTTTCGTATGACTTGCTTATTATATTAATATATGTGTCTTACTTTCTTTTTTAGTCTGTTCTAGAAAAAATAATCCATCTTTCTAGTTATTAAGTTTTTAATTTCAACATTGGCATCTTACTCATACTTACACTCAGAATGACATGACACAAGATTTAAAGGATATCTTTTGGTATGTTACGACTTTAGTTTAAGACGATAAGATTTAAAAGTCTTCCTTACATTCTTAAACTTCGTTGTCCAATGTCCAGTCAAACCAAGATATGAAATGAAACGGAGGTAGTGTATCGTTTCTTCCTTCTGTATTCAAAGAGCCTAAATCTGATATTTTTATTTACATTTCAGCAAGTAAGTTAGCTGGCGCACGAGGTACTTAGTGGTTGGTGATTGGGTAAGAAGATACATTTTCGGAAGAGATTCAAGCCGGATTTGATGAGTTCAACTCCACATAGAAGGTGGTGCGTGTTCTTCACTGTTTTGCTTGGCATGCTTGGGTTGTTATGTTTATGCTTGTATCCGGTTACATGCCATTGTATTTGTATCTATTTCCCATGATCAGTTTCTGGAGAAATACACTTTGAATCTTGCAAATTTGAATGTATAAACTTGTTCTTTAGCAAGTGACTGAGATTGTTAATTAGATTGTTAAGTTATCTCCTTTTTTTTTTTTTTTTTTTTATAGATTCAAGCATTTGGTGTTTGAAATTTATTGACCTGATTAACTTGGATTTGCGTGGTAGAAAGCAATCTTTGTGCCGGGTGTCATTCCTACTCGGTTGGATTCGATTATATTCTGAGCCACATGTCACGTTTTGATATGCCCAAATGTCAAATTCTAATTTTGACTCATACAGAGTGCTTAAGCCACTCTACCAAAGAGAAGTGACTTGAGCTGAAACTTCCACTCCACCACAACCTCCGGTGGTTATTGTAATCTATCTTAATACATTTGCTAGTTGTCATTAAATAGACGGTAAACACCCTCCACCTTGAATCACGAACAAAATAAAAAAGTGAAAGCTTCCTACAAGGAGGATTAAAAATAAATAAATAAATTCAAGATTATTGTAATTCATTTTGGTATCTGAGTATCCCTTTTGACATATTATATATCATATTACAAAAAGGATTGAACTACTCATCAAGAAAAATAACCTTTGATAATTTTCATCCTGAGAAAAATATTTACACCAAAACCTAGCAAAAGAAGAAGTATGAAACAACATTATATTAGTGAAAGTTATTGTATTTGAGCACATTATTACAATTATTATTGTACTCGGCGAATTTTCTTTTCTTTAAAGGTGCTTTTATGATAGATATTCATATTGAAAATTGTATTAAATTAAATACTTCTCTTTCAAGCAAATATTATTGCTAAAAAATTCATCATTTGTTGGATTTCATATGCTTGAATCCATTCATGATTTGAAATTTATGGATTTTTATATCGGCTTCAAGTTAATAAGCAATAAAATTGGCTTTACAATCAATCATTTATAGATATTTAATGATTTTCTTGATATATATATATATATATATATATATATATGAAGGATCTCGATGAAAATAACTGGACTCGTATGAATCTATACTTCTCAGCTAAGTTCGCCCTTAATTTATATGGCCTAGTTCGATTTATGAAAGTCAAACAGTTTAATTTTGATCATGAATTCATGCATGAAGTCTTTAATCTTTTTTAAATAAAATTTACATATTTAAGCCCTACGTAAAAAGTAGTATAGCTCACAAAGATATCTTAAAAGACATGAAAAATAAAACGACTTATTTGAATCTCGAAATCTGAAAGATACTCGGTACAAAAGGAGTAGTTAGTTAGGACCCCAAATGCAGCTCAAATACATAACAATTCTGAGTGATTCCTCTGTTATCCTCTTTTTCATCCTTCCTTCAACAAATTCCCCTTTATCTGACGGCGTCGTATCNTATTCTTCCTCTTCCTACCACTGATTTCTTCAATTAATTAAATTTTAGGGTTTTAGGCATTTTACATAATTTCTCTCTAAAATTATACAATTTTCTTCTTAATGGTTCTCCAATCTTATCCTTTTTCCTCTTTTTTTTTTCCTGATACTGAGGAATTTAGCATTCAAATTGCGACATATTTATGTTTTTGAGGTTTTAAAGCATTTTTCTTTATTATTGAAATTCTATTATTTGTAATTGCCATTTATTTTTTTGAGTTGTTTCCCATTGGATTTCAATATGCATGTACTAATTTTTCTGATATACTTATTCATGTTTGAATTTAGATAGTCGGGTGTAATCTTATGGATGATTTTGAGTCCAAGCTCAAAGATAACCATTTTCTCTTCAAGTTAACAATTGGTGCAACAAAGGTGTTTGATGGTGGAATGCTTCAATCAAATAAAAGATTTACACATTTCTACAACATATTCCTCTTTCAATTATGAAGATTTTAGGTCAGTATTGACTTTCTTTGGCTTCTGGTGGTGAGTCTAAGCTATTATATTTGAAGATAAAGGGAGATTATTATTGCACTTATACATAGTAGAAAATACTTACTTTTCTGATAAAGTTTTATTAGTGCTTTAGTGATTGATTGGAAAAACATTGGCATATTTGATGAGAGAAAACAAAAAGTTAACAGAGATGTTGGAGTTTAGACGTAGTCATTCACATTGTTCGCTTGCTTCACTACATAAGAGGGCGATAATCAGTCCAATATGGCTACCAATTAATTGCTTTTCTTAATGGTTGGAGTGGTTTCTTCAACTTTTTTCTAATCTGCTTTGGCCTTTGTGTTTTTGCCTTATATTTGATTCTGGAAGCTGCATGATCCAACCATATTGTTTTACCTATATAATGAGAAAAAAAGAAACAAACCCATCCCTTATGCTTTGAAATAAAAGAGGACTCTAATTGCTACCAAGGTTTTAATATCCATAGTAACCGAATTGTGCGTCAGCATGAGTTTATTAGTAAGTCTTTGTGCTTTGAAAATAGTACATCAGATTTGATAGTATCCAACTTCCTCTCCAAGGTCCAATTCAATAACCTTACGCCTTAACATAGGGGTTTCTCTTTGCAGTCTAAATTATTACAAGTCATCTTTTCCTATGTGCCAACTATTTTTGCTTTGATATTGTTGAGATCCTTCACAGGGATTACTTATGATGGACTGTTAACTTTTTATGTATGCTGCAACTACTCTTATTACTAAAATAGTACATATATCAATTGATGTGTTAGTTTGGGTAATTCACACTTTCAGGTAGAACCAAGATAGCTCTATGTATTGGATGAAAGGATAGGCAATTCTGAGCAATTTTTGGGTGCCATTTGATTGGTTGACTTTTCTAATTTGTGTTTTGAGACAATTTCAAACATATATATTGTTAAATGAGATCATTTATTAGATGGACTTAGATAATAACTGTGAGTTACTCTGAAGAAACTAGGAAATATGAGTCAATGTACCTGGCTCAACTTCGGTTAACTTGCTGAAGTCATGTAAATCCTGCTTTTCATGGAGAGATTACAAAACACCTAATGCACATATGCTTCATTAAGTTGCTTTAGTACATTTTCTTATCTTTGTGATAACTATGCCTCTGACATGTTCTTTCCCATCATATTTATTTAAGTAGAAATTACTCTCAGTTCCATTTCATCTCCGATGAGGATGAAAAGCTCTTAGTGTGACCTATGTTACCTGGGTCCTTTCATTTGCATTGACGTGCACATGTTGAGTGGGTGAAATATGGGTGTAGGTACTTCACACAAATTATTTTAATACACAAAAGAACTGCCAAAAAACTGCATGTACTCCTACTAGATACTTACACCTATATGACATCACCCTTAATCAGTCAATGTGATGATATACGATGTTACGGATATTTCTGCCTGTCTTCTGTAAGAGAATCTCAACAATGTAGTGAAAAACCAATTTGAAGAACCAACTGTTTTAGTGGCATGCTTCTGTGGGTGATTCTCTTTCCCTTAGCATACATATATCTTAAGGAATTTCTCTACGACTAGCAAAATGTGCATTATCAGACTAATGAAGAATCAAATAATTACTGTTCTTTTATTCTTTGGGATAATACTTGATAAAGAAAGCAACTGATTAGTATGCATAATTCTCATTCTTGACGAGGTTCCATTATGATATTGATTTCAATATTCATATTCTTGTCTTATTTAGAAGTGGCAGTAGGGAAGGACGAACAAGGGCAAATAAGTAATTCTAATGTTAACTTTGGGGTAAATTTGTAAATTAACTTTTCACATGTGTATCCAGTTTATGCTTTCTTTCCTTGTTCATCGGTAGAATCTACCATATGCTCGCGTAGCTAGCACCCTTCAAATTATGTTTGAGCCTCAAATTTTTCTTCGGTGTTGTTGTAATCTTTGGTTACACCAAGTTTTAGTTCCCCTTCTCCCCCAATTTTTCGGTAATGTGTCCAACTCTTGAAAAGAACCTATAATGGTTGCTTTTTTCCCATTTTTCTTTGGATTCTTAGGTTGTGTATCATAAAATGTATTTAATTTTCCCATGCATGTTTGAAAATAGAAATAAATATGTATATAACTTTGATGTACAGAGGCTTTTGTGGTAACGAGTCTAGGTGTGCTCTAAAGTCTAATAACAACAAGCATAGCTCTCACTTCGAATCGGCTTTAAACTCTTTCCCATTTTATTAACTTTGACTGCTCCAAATCGGGATATAAATTTGTAATCTGCGGAAATTGTGAAAATCTTTCTTCACCAATCCCTTTGACACTCATTCTTCAGGAATAAGGAGGAGTATTTTTAAGTTTGAATTTGTTCATTTAGAATATAATTTCTTCTGCTTCATATTTATTTAATATAAGTATTATCCCTCTCTTTTTGTTGATACATTTAACATAAAGTTGCCCCACTATTTCTGATGTGTGGCCTTCTCAGTAATTTGCAGGAATAACAGATTACATTTTCTGGGCACTGAATAGACAGGTTCTAATAGCAAATTGATGAACAATTTATCATTTAATCTCATATGAAGTGAAAGGATTCTTAGCTTTTGATTTGTGATGAACTTGAATGAAATAGGACTTCATATGTGGTATTGAGGTTTTCTATTTCTCTCAACTTTACTTGAAGTTTGCCTTGCAAAGTTTTCTCAAACTTTAGCCTAATTATGCCCTCATTTTCATTCTCGGGCTAATTAAAATTTCATTTATCAAAAACTATCGTAATTGGTTTATCTTCATCTATTTCGATTTAGTAAATTAGAGATCTACCAACAAAGGTGTTTGTATGCTGTTAATGAAAACACATACTGCCTTCTCTATTCTCTTCAACTCTTTTTCCCATCATCTTCTTCCTCTACTTTTTTCAGCTACATCTATCTCAACAGTTTATATTCTTGCAGCAGGCATCTTATGGTTGTTACTTTATACACTTGTAATCTTGCAGCAGACACTTTGTGATGGTTAATTGTTGCAACGTATTAATATTAATTCTTACTTCTTAACCTCTTTATAGGTTGTGAGTTTCGAATTTTGAGTTCATTTCAAATGAACACAGGTTGTTCTTTTTAAATTTAGGTGCCATAATCCCTCAATGTCTTCTCATATGTGTCTTTGCGTTTTTCTGATGTTTAAGTTTTAACTGTAAGAGTGGTTTAAGGAAATATGGATTATATAAGAGGAGAAAATAGAGTTGCAGCTAATGGTTCATCTCTGGCACAGATTCATTTCACAAGCTGTCCCTTTTTGTTAAAATTAACTTGTGACCTGAACTAATTCCTTTGATTTTGCTAAATCTAAACAGGAAACAACACTATACAACTACTATCTTGCTTTGGTGATGATGAGGGACAACCCCAGAAAATTATGCTATTAACGTCCCATTATTTGAATGAGCCAACCTAGCCAAAATTCTGGTAAGAACAGAATCGTCTATGGCAGCAATACGTGTACTTCATACCAAAACAAGTGTACTTGAAGTGTTCTTCTTCTTTTGTTAATCCCAAATCCTAATGTTGCTTGAATTTCTTTTGCACCTTTTACTTCTACTTTAGCATTTCTTGGATTTCGGGTGTGTTGGATACTCTTGCATGTGTGTGTTTTTCGCCAGAAATTCATTTGAACACCTGAGAAAGTGAAGGGCAGAGAAATGAACACGCCACAGAGAAAGTAAAGTCTCCATCTTCATTTTTTCCATATCTACAATTGAAAACAGAAGAAAATGAGGCCGAAAGATTATCGACCTGTGGTTTTGCTCGATTTTATCGGAGCCATTATTTTACTTCTGAAGTTCTCTTAGGCTTTATATATTTTTCATTTCTGGATAAACGTTTCTGGATATTGGATTTTGCTCTTCATGTTTTATTAGAACACTTGTACTTGCATTTTGGGTGAGTGTTCAAATGCTTTTATGAGATCTGAATTTGAAGGAAGGAACTTTCACACTACCAAGGTGTTTGATGAAATGCCCCCTTAAGGATTCTATTAGGAAATCATCTCTCATTTAACAATTCCAAAGATGCATTATTCACATTCACTAGAAAAAACTATTCAATAATCATAATATGCATTATATATCATTTTTGTTAAATAAATATTTATTTGAAATGCGTTTAGCTAGATATTTCATGTTCAAGCTGTATCAAGTGCTGATACTCCTACAACAAAATGTAACACCTTTTTATAACTTGCATGAGTAAAAATGTATGTATAGTCTAACTTTGTTGTGTATATGTGTACAGGTTAGCAGGATCGATTCATATGAAAAAGTCTACCTATATATTTTCACTTATTTCAACTAAGTGAGGTTACTGTAAGTAGCATTTACCTTCATAAATAGAGATATTATATTAAGAGTTGCTATTTATTCATCTTTCGACTCACGTGATGTGTATTAAGTACTACTAGGCCAATGATAAATTAATTGTTGTTAGTTTTTCTACTATGAATTTTATTAAATAAGTTTATATGCTATCTGTCGAGTAAATGTTACTAATATTTAAGTAATTTGAATGAAGATGCCGTAAATAGGGGTAAGGAATTTTAGCTTTAGTTTAAAACCTTAATATGTAATTGTATGTTTTAAACAATAAAATGAGCTTTCGATTTATTTTCCTTAAAATGGTGATGATGTTGCCATATGATAGGCTTAAGGGTAGGTAAATGAGATGCACTCCTACGCATACTACAAAGTAATTATAGCATTTATTATTTCTATTTGGTGTATATATGAAGTTTTACTCGCATGTTTACTCACATTGTAAAGTATATAGATGTCATATTAATGTTTTATGACATTCACTCTATTCTTTGAGCAAGAAAGCTTAACCCTGAAAAAATCTACTCAGTTTAAAACTAGGAGGAAAGTAGGGTCTTCCGTGATGCACTTCACCAATGAAAGATGTTTGTGGAGATTGAAGGCCTATTTTGACAGGTATCTTATTCTAAAAGTTAATCACACATCTTCTGCAGTACAATCACATTCTCTTCGTTATTTATTTTATTAGTTTTTGCATTATAATGGAGATGTTAGTCATGACTTTTTCAGTAAAACTATTGTTATTTTTTCCAGTCGTGTACATTAATGCACAAACATAAAGTTTTAGCTGAAAACTTTCTGTGATGATTCATATATTGTCAGGTTTAGTTTGATGCAAGAGACATAATCCTATAATGATGAAAAAAATTGAAATTTTCAGTTGACCGTGTTTATAGACATCATAAAACACATGAATTTTGAAAAAAGACAAAGATTCAAATAGATTGAATTCTACATATATATAGTGAAAATTCATTTCTCATCAATGGAAACCCTCAAGATCTCTTAAAATCTTTTAGAGTGCTAAGATGGAGTTTTGTCCCCATATTTGTTTGTTTCGCTGATAGAGACTCAACATAAAGCTAAAAAAAAGTGAGAATTTGGATTGGCAAAAGAGGTTGCAGGTTGATAGAATGGGAGGTGCACCATGTACAATTTCTCAGATTTTATATGCAAATGTCATTTTGTTGATATGTTCGTGGAGGAATTCTCCTAACTTTTGGAATAGTAACTGGTTCAAGGTTGAATCTGGCTAAGAGGGTGTTTGGATTGCTTTTACAAGGTCACTTCTAAGCTAAAAGCTAAAAGTCATAAGTTGGTTATACCCAACTTTTAGATTTAATTTTTTTTTTTGCCTTTTCTGGCAATCAAACACTACAAAAAATGACCTTAAATTCAAAAGCACTTAAAATCAGCAAATTAAATAGGAGTATTATGTACAACGCCATTGTATAGAGGATTTACCTCAGAGATTTTATATAGGAATTAGATGAAAGGTTAAAGAGTTACCTATATCTGGGACTTTCTTGAGGTGCAAAGAAGAATGACAAAAGTATCTGACTGAGATATATTAAATAGATGTCTCAGTAAGATGACTTCTTGAAAAAATAAAAAATGTCTTTCGATGGCAGACTCACTTCAGTTAATAGTGTGTTGGATAAAATTTCAACCTACTTATTGTTTTTGTTAAAGTTGCATGGTTATATGAGGAAAATTTGAATACCATAAAAACTGACCTCATGTGGAAAGGCGTAATACAAGAGAACTAAAGGTTATTAAATGACAAAAAAAAGTTATGATTCACAAGAAGGTTGGAGGTTTGAGAATAAGAAATCTAAGATTGCATAATAAGAGTTTATTATTTAAATGACTATAAAAGTTTAATGATGGTAATGAAAAATCTGATGAAATGTGAAATATGTGAAAGATACTTGGAGCCCTTTGTTTGTTCATAATGCATCAAGAGATAGTATATGGAGTAATATCACTGAAATATGAGTTTCAAAAGTAGTTGGTAGAACAATTCATATGTTTAAGTAGGAAGAAAACATAACTTTTTTTTTAAGATTACCTTTGCCTACAACTAATTTTACTTTTTTGTATACTGCTCATTAGATTGATCTTTTAAGTTTCAAACTCATGACCAAGTGAAAGAGCTCTAATGCCATGTTAGACCTGGACATGAATGAGATAAATATGTCAAAAACATATTAGACTTCATCTCATCATTTTCTTCTTCTTTTTTAAATCTATGTTGTTCTGACTCTTCAAAAATGTCAATTCTCCAAAAGTAATGCCCAAAGTAAAGAGTACGCGCAACATTCAAAAAAATTCACATGAAGTTGTAGCTGACATGTGAAATTCCCGGCCATTTATTTCTACCAACTGTGGAATCAAATTGAGAAGACGTACAAACAAATTTCTTGATATTTTTTTATGGAATAAAAACAAACCGCACAAGGTTGGCTTCTTTCTAAATGATCTGGCGAGTTCTGCTGTCTCTTGAATAGATGCAGCACTTTCGCTCTGCGTCTCCCATATGTTGAAGAAGCCGAATAGCTAAAAGGTGAAATATATTCTAAGGCTTATTAGTCTAAAGTTCGCCAATGCAATAGATAATTTTATTTACTTTATCACCGTTCTTCATATTTAAATAGTCTTTAATTCATTTTTGCCTTGGCAAAAAGGGCAAACTGCAAAGCACATCCAATAGTTGTTCTAAGATGGTCATTCAAACTACGACAGCTAGCATTGCAAGATGCAACATCACAACACTTAAAAGTTGAACAACTTATTCAATTACTCCATGTTCTCTTCAAATCAACAAGTAAATTCAATTATTTCCTGTGTGTACATTTTATAATGCACATACAAATTTACCTTTCTTGGAAGAAGCAGAAATTGACTAAGGCAGGAAACTTTTTGAAGACAATAGCTCAACCATTTTTACACGTTCTGCTTACGTTATTCATCTAATGCAATTTTAGTTTTTACATCGCTATGTTGCAACTTTTTAAGTTCTTTACTGCTATTCTTCGTTACCACAAATAAAATGTTGGGCCCGTGCTAGCACGGGCCATTCCCATCTAGTATATATATATATGAAGGATCTCGATGAAAATAACTGGACTCGTATGAATCTATACTTCTCAGCTAAGTTCACCCTTAATTTATATGGCCTAGTTCAATTTATGAAAGTCAAACAGTTTAACTTTGATCATGAATTCATGCATGAAGTCTTTAATCTTTTTTAAATAAAATTTACATATTTAAGCCCTACGTAAAAAGTAGTATAGCTCACAAAGATATCTTAAAAGACATGAAAAATAAAACGACTTAGTTGAATCTCGAAATTTGAAAGATACTCTGTACAAAAGGAGTAGTTAGTTAGGACCCCAAATGCAGCTCAAATACATAACAATTCTGAGTGATTCCTCTGTTATCCTCTTTTTCATCCTTCCTTCAACAAATTCCCCTTTATCTGACGGCGTCGTATCATTGATATTGCTACTAGTAGATTCACATCTCTTGTATTTATCTTTCACTTCTGTAATTGCTTCTTCTGCTAATTTTTTTGCTCTAGGAATAATTAATTTGATCATATATATTTCTGCGCTGGAAATAAAATTGTTTAATTTTGAGAAGATATATAATATGAAGTCAAGTTTGCTTCATATATATAGCTGTATAAAGGAGTCGATGCATCATTTCAAATACGCAAATGCTACATCATGTAGTACACGCGTTTCAATTGTTATGTTTTGATTTAAGGAAAAAAGACAAATATATCTCTGAACTATCATAAATGATATACATATATCCTTAGTCATATTTTTGGGACATTGATGCCTATGTCGTCCAAAAACTAGAGCATATATACGCTTTATACTAACGGCCATACATGTGCCATAATCTTATCTACCGACTCAATATTATAAATATCGGGTCGAAGATTGCGCCACATGTCCCTATTTAGTCTTCCGTTAGAGTGAACGTCATATATGCTTTAGTTTTTGGAAGGCAGACACATCAATGTCCCAAAAGTATGACGGTGGGTATCTGCATACCATTTACGATAGTTCGGAGATATATTTATCCTTTTTCCCTTTGATTTATTATGAANTTCTGCTAATTTTTTTGCTCTAGGAATAATTAATTTGATCATATATATTTCTGCTCTGGAAATAAAATTGTTTAATTTTGAGAGGATATATAATATGAAGTCAAGTTTGCTTCATATATATAGTTGTATAAAGGAGTCGATGCATCATTTCAAATACGCAAATGCTACATCACGTAGTACACTCGGTTCAATTGTTATGTTTTGATTTAGGGAAAAAAGACAAATATATTTCTGAACTATCGTAAATGATATGCATATACCCTCAGTCATATTTTTGGGACATTGGTGCTCATGTCGTCCAAAAACTAGAGCATATATACCCTTTATACTAACGGACATACACGTGCCATAATCTTATCTACCGATCCAATATTTATTAAATATCGGGTCGACGAATAAGATTGTGTCACGTGTCCCTATTTAGTCTTCCGTTAGAGTGAAAGCCATAAATGCTTTAGTTTTTGGAAAGCAGACACACCAATGTCCCAAAAATATGACAGTGGGTATATACATACCATTTACGATAGTTCAGAGATATATTTATCCTTTTTCCCTTTGATTTATTATGAAATTTTTAAAAGTAAATAAGTTTTTTAAATTTTGTAACTCATAAATTAGAGATATGTGAAATTCAAGTACGCATGTCCATACTAGTAGATAGGAGTATTTTGTCTTGTTGGCTTTACTAGTAGTCATAGGACTATATACTTGTAGAATATTTTTTCTTTGATTTTTGTTACTATGATCTATTATTTCATGTAGTTTGTTAGCAATATTAATTTATTAAAGTATTGTTTTGATACTATTTATTATATCTTATACTTTCGTTATGTTTTTCAGATTGTTTTTGTCTTGAGTTGGACGTCATTGACATCAATCTTTCTATCTCATCTTTGAGGTGAACATAAAGTCTACGTGTACTCTACCTTATCAGACCTCACTAATAAAATATAATCTTGTAATTTTAGATTTTAACGATATCATGCAAAAAGTTGAATTAATTAAAGAATCACTAAAAAAGAAAAATACATTCTTTTAAAATTATAAATATATATAAAAGTTAAATATAATTTATAAACGTTGGAGAAAGGATCTAAATTATAAAAGATTAATATATTTTCTGGTCAGAAGACAGTTGAAGGCTTGCAACTTGTCAAAAGATTCCACCTTATCACTACTGTCTGAGTACTCAATTTATATACATTTGCAGCAGTATATATTCATGTTGCATTTTTTTTTTTTATAACGATGATGTTCGAGTCAATTTATTCCTAAGTAATTTTTTATGGTAGTATAGAATTTGTTAGTCTGATTTGGTAAGTTTACATTAGAGTCGAAAAGATAAATTTCAACTACGAATATATAAGAACTAAAATTGTGAATGAAGGATGCTCCATTTAGCACATTATCTATTGTGTTGAAGAATCAAATTCTCTAGTTACTAAATAAAAAATAAATTACGAAATATAGGAACATAAAAATTTTTATTGTGAAAATCTCCTTATTTAAGGGGGTAAAAATATCTTTTTTTTCGTATAGAATTTGCCTCCAATCTCCTTTAAAATTCGAGTAATTTTTAATTATCTTTATAATTAAAGAAATTAACTCTGACACCTTTCACATTTACATTTATCCATTCCAACAATCTTTTTCAAACCTACACTCCTACTCTAGAAAGTAGAAAACAAAACATCAACACTCTAATCACCTATTGTAATACTTCTATAAGCAAAGGCGAAGTTAAGTAAAGATTCGTGACGTTCGAACGAACTCAGTACCTTTTTAATCTTCAATTGAAGTTTATCCCAAGTTTGCATCCATGTTGTCTCCACAAGTACTGGAGGAATGAGGATATAAGCATGTGAAACCTTTTTCATAAAATATTATAATTGTTGTACTTCATCAAGGTGTTGTTAAAGGATAAGACTTGACACATAGACATGTCATATAACTTGAAAATATCATGTTTGCTAAGTGTAAAATTTTATCCCTATTGGATATTTATATTTTATATAACTACTTATGATTTTTTTTTTGATTTATACCCATTATCTTAAGCTTTGGATAGAATTGATTCATTGACTCAAATAGTTCATGGGAGAAAATTAAGTCCACGAACGCTTACTCCCCACCGCATTTTACTCTATACTTTTTTACTTACATACCATTCATTAGAAAATAAGTAAGACCTTCACTTGTTTTTCAAAAAAATATTTTTAATTTCATGAACAAACATTTTCTCTATACCAAACACACCCAACATGGTTAATTACTTTATATTTTTACTTTATTAATTTAGTAGGGTAATACTATAATGTTTTTTAAAAATCAAGATTATGATAATGATATTGTGTAGCTAGTGTAAGTGAAAAATATAACTCCTAACATATCATAAGATATCAATTTATTTATTTTTGTAATTTTCGTACTATCTTTTAGACAATTTTGCTTATTGGCGTTGATGTATCATACAAGAAACGAAACAATCTCATATAAACATTTACTTCTAATAATTTAAGATTGCAACTCAATAAAAACCACAACCACCTACTATAGTCCTGAAAATGGGGTAGGAAGAGAATAAAATATACGTAAATTTTAACACTACCTAGAGAAGGTAGAGAAATTATTTTCAAAAGACCCTCAGGTCAAGTAATGAACATTAGAGCAGCTAACACAACCATACAGAAGTAAAGAGGACATAAAAAATAATGAGATTGTAACTCGTGTAAAGAAAATCATATTGTAAGTCTCTTATCAAATCATAGAATCATAGCATATAATAATTTTCTTGAAATTTCAAGTTACAATAGAGAGATATCTCCCATCATTTCCAGAATCATATACTAAGAAATTCAGCTCACATTTACACTGTAATTGATCAAGAAATTAGTATGCAAAATACTGAAAAGTCAATGTCATAATATATCTCACAACTCACAAGAACCATTTCCCATCTATATATATATATCACATAAATCATTATGGTACTTGTCACAGAAGAAGATTTTGAACAAAAGTTGGGATTAAAGAATCAACTGATATGTGAAATGTCAACTTCCTCAGGAATTTTGAATGTGTCTGCTGCCCCGAATTTCCTCTGTTCTTCCACGACCGAATCTTCCTCTTCACCATCACTATCTCCGTCATCACAATCATGATTGACATGACTTGAAGGGTCGTGTACACTTTTGGATCTGCAATCATGGGTAGCAAGCATCTTAACTTGGCCAAGATGTGCGATTTCTACCACAACTGTGTCATCATCAACGGGGAGAGGCTGCTTCCATGGTTCCCCATCGATCCTCATGAATGTGTGGTCAGCTGCACCCTTATGAAACTCAAACCGGATACGATGTGCCTACAAACAGAGAAATGTAACCAAAAAATTCAAAAGAAGGAAGGCAGCTCAAGTTTAGCAGGTCATGCTTTCATATGTTCCTTCATCATGTATGAATAAAAGATAACACGTGAAATCTACGTATGAATATCACTATATGGTATGTCTATAGAAGTGCATGCATAATATATACACACCTTTATCCTTGAAAGAACAAATTAATATCCCAAACCTGTGCAAGCCGTGTCCCATGCCCATTTGGAGCAAGAAGAACCATTCCATGCCAAGCATTTCTAAAGCCAACAACCTCAATGAGGCCATCATCAACAAATGGTGGAGTCAAGTCCCTCTGTCCATTTACATTGATAAATACATGATTAGAAAAGGAAAGGAAAAGTTAAAAAAAGGTTTTTAAGACAGAAATCTATTGATATAACAGGTGTGCACACATAGAAAACAGAAAAAAAGGAAAAAATGGTAGATGGTGGAAGAAATAAATAGAGTACAGACATCTCGGCGTTTGTTGCTATTTGGTGTTCCCCAAGGATTTAGTCCACCAGAAAAGCTAGGCAAGTTTAGGCACACAATTGACCTGATACTGCAAGTACAATGGGACAAAGAAGAGGAAATGTGTTCATATCTCAGATGTTGTCATGTTTAGCAATCAACTAGCAAAACATAGAGACAATGACATGATACAACCAGAATTATACTACAGGAGAAGAGCCATAATCTCTTCTAACTTTTTTTTGTAACACCAACTAATTGATGCTACCTGTGAGGGATGTCAAGGTCTTGCCATTCGCCATGCTTTTTCATTATCTTAACCTTGGCCAGTTGAGCTATGTTCCTGCAGTAAATGTAAATCCATATATGCTCATAATATATACCATCAAAGAGGCAATAGTAAAGATAATGAATCCAATAAATATTTACTTGAACCATTGTTCTTTCCTCTTGATATTATAAAAAAGCACGATGTCTCTCCTATTTGCATAAATTTACCGGCACAAGTTATGCGTCAGATAAATCTTGTAGTAGTTACTGAGTTCTCCACAAATTTTGTTTTTTCATGTTCGAGTTATATAAGTCCGAGGAAATATAAATGGCTATTTAAGGATAGTATAGAAGGAGAAGAACTATATTAGAAGTTGATTACAAATAAATTTGTGAATATTAAGTTAGCAGTTATTTCATTGGAAATGCACATAAGATTTTTGACTATTTAATACGAAGTTATGAATTCTGGCATGGTCACCACCATTCTGAAATTAAAAATGTAAATATAACGAAGTCCTCTTGGTTAATCATATCTAGCTAATTAATTTCCTTATGTACATGAGAGATTCCATTACAATTATTGTAAGAAAAGATCTACAAGAAGTTATGAATTAAGCACACGGAAGATTCACCTTGAAGAAGGATGAACAAGGGATGCAAAAAACCATCCTTGCGTACATCCAAGCCTTGCATATGTACTCTAATGAGAAAGCCAGAAATCCATAAGTCAAACTTTCATAAATAATACCACAAGTTTAGAATAAAATGAAATGCTTGTTTTCAAGAAATAATCCAGGGTATTGCATTTTTATAAGCCTAGAGTACAGAAGGACACCATAGGCTTAATCTCGGAGAATGCTAAATCACTACCTCAAGGAAAAAGTACACAATAACTTCATTCAAGCACGAACACTGGCAATAGAGTGTAGAGACCATCAATTCTATTTACATGATAATTATTAAGCTGAACAGAAAATGAGTTATCCCTTTTCTGATAGTACACAATGTGATAGCAAAAGTATTTTCAATGTTCTGTAACAATTTGAAAATTTTCAAAAACCTCTCTTTTACCGCATGTCTGAAAAATGAAGATGCAAATGAGCCCTTACGAAAGATTCAAGGATTTCCACAAATCCCTTCCTTCCCTCTCTGAAAAGAACCGTTACATCTCACCCATCGTTTTATCAGCTAAGTCAATTGCTAAAATTCATAATACTTTTGTTTTTTCTGCTTTTTCAGGTATCACAGAACTAAAATCTATTGAGTTCAAGATAGATATTACTACAAAAGGATACAATGAGTCAGATAATATATGAAAATGGATCCAAGTCATCTTAATTCCTCACCTTTCAAGAATAAATGTATAAAAATGGAACCAAGTCATCTTAATTCTTCATGCACTTCAATACCTGATTGACAAGCTGGTTTTTGAACTTTTCAGGATGCATCTTTCGTTCTGAATGAAATGCATATGATACTTGTGCATCCATCCCTGATGACAAAGAGAATTTAAGATTAGATCTGTTACTAGATAAACAATAGTACAAGCAGCATAGTACTTTCAAAATACACTCATCTTTCCTTTTCGGGTTTGAGACATAATTTGTAGCCACCTTATTCATGTCAACTACAATATCAGGATGCTTTCGTATCCAAATACAGGTTGTCATTCAGTGAAATCATTGTCCAATGTAGGCCTTCACAAACTTATTATCTCTGACTTATTTAAAAAATTTATCAATTGATTCTTTCTAGCTTTATAATACAAAGAACCTCCTTTCTGGTTTCAATATTTACACTTTGAATTAATTATGAAAGACACCATCTTAAAAAAAATATAGAGATTATTCTATTTTGACACAAGAAGGAAGATTTTCTTATTATATCCGTTCTTGTTTGATGTCATCAAATGTGGCAGAAAAAAATGAAAATGTGGGATGGCTTTCAGGAACGTATTTCATAATCAAGAGAATATTCCTTACCCATGCTGAAATAATTCCAGAATCCTCCACGAAATGTATGGCATCCTTCCTGTGAGATATTAAATAAGTAGTTTGATTATTGCTATAAAAAGAAATTTTTTAAAAGAGGAGCTTCTGCTCTTCAATTTCAACAAAGATAAAGCTTGTAACAGACAATAAAATTGAATATGATTCTCAAATCCCACAAATTGCGCATGCATGCATCTGCTTTCATTTAATAATCAAATTAGAAATTTGTATAGGAATTTCATAGTGAAATTACATACCTAGCCTGAAGCAGGACCTCATATGTGCAAGTAAATACATAAAAATTAAGTTCGAAAATTTCATAAGTGTAATGAATATGGAAGAGGCATTCAGGTTCTTAAGTGTACTGTAGTCTTTCAATTTGCACCTTCTTCTCTGTGAAGATTATATTAGAATATTTTACGTAAATAATTTGTATTCAGATAGAACATAGGTCAATGAATTAGCACACTACAAGCAATTGTAAAATATGATATTACAATTCGACCGAACACTCTTTTCAAATTGAAGTCGCCTTAGTATAGAAAAAGGAAAAGAACAAAAACAAAAGAAAAAAAGTAAGATAATGCCACAACTTGGTTTATGGAGTAGGAGCTCCAGTGCTCCACAGTGGTTTTTCATACAGCCAAGTCTCACAAAGAATGTAACACAGAAAGAAAAGTAAAGATGACAGGGACCTTAGGCGCACATGAAAGATAGAGCTAGACGAATATGATACTGTAATTTTTCATGTTAAACAATAGAAGTTTCCTTAGTACAGCTCTTACCACATTAAGATCATCAGAAGCTGACACCCGGTGAAACGCATGCAACGAATGAGGCAATTCAAGTGGTGCAATAGGATCACAGCAACCCTCTTTTGGTGCTCTCATCCTCATTAGAATGTGCCAACTGTTTAAACGGCAAATCTTTCAATATTTGCTGATTGATATCAATCAATGTCATCAATTAAACTATAAAATCACTTATAATATTGTGAGTACGGTATAAAATGAGACAAATCATCAAACCTTAATAAGAATATCGGATATAGCAATACTAAAACTTCCATTAAACTTCTATAGATCAGAACTTCCAAAAAGCTTTAAAAATTTATGAAGTTTTGAAATAGTTTATTAGGGTTGTGCAATAATTTAACCAAAAGGTTTTAAAATAATCGACATAAATGATACTTTTGAAACACAGATCTATCAGCTTTTGAATATATAATTGTCCTTAACACAACCATAAAACAAAAGAGTTTTTGAAAATAACAACATTGCTAATGCTACTTCTATTTTGTGAATTAAGCTTTCATGTTATCAACAGTTCTCACAATAAATGTAATATCTACAAAATGTTGCCCAATTATAATAGTGCACGGAAGAAATTAAAAGAAGGGTGGATATGCTTCCAGTATCACTTTTTAGTTTACTGCAAGATAAACTATACAGGTAAAAATATATGAAGACACTGCAAGTCTGCAACTATTCCTTTTTATCTATCCGGGCTAATTTTTTACTTCTCAATATTACCTTTTCCCTTTTCTTTCTGTTCTCTGGAAAAAGAAAAAAGAAACATTTTATTACTCATGAGCCTTACAGGTCCTGCATTGTATTCACTATAATTACTAGCTCTCATC
Source organism: Solanum stenotomum (assembly GCF_019186545.1). Taxonomy (NCBI): domain Eukaryota; kingdom Viridiplantae; phylum Streptophyta; class Magnoliopsida; order Solanales; family Solanaceae; genus Solanum; species Solanum stenotomum. Next base: position 5,182,273 of record NC_064286.1, read on the forward strand.
TCAATAATTTTAAATGGGATACTTAATTTGGTTAGAGCATACAATATCTCTAGTTTGAATCAGACACTGGCAAGAATTTTAGTGAACAATTGAACGTCCTTTTAAAGGAATCAACTTTCAATTTAGAAAAGCTCACAGAGCCCAGAGGCCACTATAACATACACAAACTAACTCTTTGAATCGTTTGAATGGAATAACCTGTCTATCTTCATTTCTTTTGCATCCATTACTTTCTTCAAGAATGAGATAACCGAGTTTTGGTCAGTTCCTGGATTCTTCTTGCCCTGCCAGTTACAACAAATTCATATTAATATGGTGTATCATCCTCTATGATGAATTCTGAATGATGTATCACAGATGAGATAAACTTGAATTCCACCATCTAACTTAAGTGGAAAACTTAAATGAGCTGGTTTGTCTACAAAATTTCATGTGATAGCATAAGCTAAACTAAAAATAATAATCACTCAATGAAATAGCAGTAAACATTATAACAGTTGTCACACAACTCTATTTGCATCAATCATTGACAGAAAAATATATCCAGCACATATTGGCGAGTTGCGCTGTTCAGCTAAGGATCCTTACCCAGCCAAAAGAGAATGGAAGGTTGTTTCCAGTTCCCAAAGGCACAGTAGCAATTGGTGGTGGCTGAGATAGTTTGAGATCAGATACAACTCCAAGAAGCCAGCCAGCTGTGCCATCGCCACCTGCAACCTAGTAAACAACTGTGTCAAGGCTAAATGCCGGAAAGAAATCATCAGGTAAATTTATAAGAAACTCGGTAAATATAATAAACTACTTAAAAAAGAGTTGTACTCACAATGATCCTCAATCTCTCCTCAAGTTTCGCGGCAAATTCATCACCATTGTTCTTTAGTTTTTCTAGATTCAGATAGAGTCTGTGTAAAACACTATCAGGAGTTTCTTTTCCCAAATCAAAAACCTGAAAAGTTAAAATGCAACTATATGAGGGATCTGCCTGAAACCACAGAACGAAAACAGAAAAGACAAAATGATAAAAGAGAGCCACACAATTTATTTATCAAGCTTAAAAAGGAAACAGTGAAGTGGTGTCTCTAAATTCTATATCCCATTAAAGGTTTAGTGGTACTGTCACAACCTGACTTAAGGTCTAACTTTTTAACTGAGAATTGGTAAAGATGACTCAAAAAGAAATTTTTTCAATCTAGTCTTAAACTTTATGTTCACCAAGCTTTGCTATGTGAATCAAGGCAACCAGCTTCAATACCTGATATTTGTTAAGAAGTGATTGATATGTATTAAGAAGATCTCCACCAAGTTGACCTCCACTTTTAGAGTTGATGAATACTAGCACGGGACATGTAGGTACATCAGGCAATTTTACATCATCACTCTGACTTGCATCCTCAGAAAGTATATAGGTAGGGATATAGAAATCTTTCTTGATGTCCTCATTAAAATTGCTTTCGGAAGTGGCCATAACTAGCTGTACCTGCAAACCAGAAAGAGTTGGTGAAAAGAATATATATGAAAAGACAAAACCATCACTAGTTCAATACATGAATATGCTACAATTTGTTATATATACAATCAATCAATCAATCAACTATCCCTCAATCTCAAATTAGTTAAAAACAGTTAAATGAATCCTCTATATTCATTTTTCTGCAATGGTGGTATTCGGGCAACTTTTGTGCAACTTAATAATCTACTTGTCAACCTGCTAAAACCCAGTTAACATGGGACCCCAACATTAGGTAACCAAGCATCAGGATGGGTTTTGGAAACATGTTAAGAAAACGGACCTTGGACATAATTCAACCTCACAGCTAGTTCAAGCAGCGAACATTGCCCAAAATCATATAAAGAGACTACGATCCGAAACATCAAGCAACATAGGATTCTAATAAAAAACATTGAATTTCATATCCGCTAGGTCAACATTTCCATCCAACAGTCAAGCAATTAAGAGTTTCCAATACAAAGATGGCACTCATTTACAACATTCAAAGCAATAAAGACTGTTTCTTTTTGCAACCCTTCACTGAACAACATCGCTTTTTGAGCCAAGGGTCTATTGGAAACACCCTCTCCACCCTACAAAGATAGGGTAAGATCTGTGTATATTTTGCCCTCCACAAACCCTACTTGTGGAATTACACTGGGTATGTTGGTGTTGTTGTTAAGCAATAAAGTGTATTTTTTCTTGCAACCCTTTCCCAAATAACTTCACTTTTTTTGAGTCGACGGTCTATCCGAAGGTAGGGGTAAGATTTGCCTACATTTTACCCTCCTAGACCTCATTTATGAGATTCTACTGCTTATGTTGTTGCTGTCGTTAAGCAATAAAGAGTGTTAACCATACAAAGTTGTCATTCATTTTACAACATTCAAAGCAATAAAGAGTGTGACCCATACAAAGCTGGCATTCATTTACAACATCCAAAGCAATAAAGAGTATCTCTTCTCACAACTCTTCCCCGAATAACTTCATTTTCTTTGAGACGAGGGTCCATTGAAAAGAATCAATCTAGCCCATAAAGGCAAGGGGTAAGATCTGCCTACATTTTACACTTCCCCACCCCACTTGTGAGATTACAACGAGTAAGTTCTTGTTGTTAAGTGTGACCCATATTGAAGGGCGTACAAATTTTCTTCTCAATTATATTAAAGGTGTGCAAAATCAAATATAACCTCTATACACCACATAATTTTCAAACGAAGGATGTGCAGTGGATCACTCTTTCGCATAAGGTAGTTCCGCCCATGGACCCATACAAGTAGCAATCATTTCAACAGCTAAAAAGACAAAAACATCAACATTTTCTCACTGAGGAAATCAAGCTATTACATCTTAAACGCAATTCAGATTATAAAAAAACACGATCACAAAGGAATACAAAGAGATTAACTGTTACTTTTTTATTCCAACGATAAAAATAAACATTGCAAATCGAATGAATTTGGATGAGAAATTAGCGAGTGAAGAGAGAATTTACCTGAGAAAACAGAGGATTGGGCTGAGAAATTCCAACTGAAACAGAAAATGCAACTACTTTGTAGAGAGAGTAAAAAAGAATTGGATCTAAGGGTGTGTTCGGTACGAAGGAAAATGTTTTCCTAGAAAATGTTTTTCTCGAAAACAAGTTGATTTTTGACTTATTTTCTCATGTGTGATTGGTGAGTAGAAAATATTTTCTGGAAAAGATTTTTAGTGTTTGATTTATGAATGATTTTTTTTTTTGAGAAATATCTTTTATTTTTACTAGGGTAGAAAATAATTTTTGAAATTGAAAATATTTTTTAAAAATAAACTTAAATTTTTTTTGGGTG
>NC_064286.1:5186173-5208232 GCF_019186545.1 Solanum stenotomum
TGAGGATAGGGGTGAAAAAATAAAATTTTTGAAATTGAAAATATTTTTAAAAACAAACTTAATTTTTTTTTTGGGGTGGGGGGTGGGGGCTGGGTAGGAGGTGGAAGAGAGTTTTGGAAAATGTTTTCCTTAAGTTTTGAAGGGAAGTCATTTTCCTTAAATTTGAGGAAAATGAGTTGATTTGGAAAATATTTTCCAAAACATTTAACCCAACCAAACATGAGAAAATTGGAAAACATTTTCCGGAAAATGTTTTCCTTCATACCAAACACACCCTAAAAGTATCCAATGAGAATGAGAAAAAGTATGTGTGGGGCAGGGGTTAGACTGATTTGGGCATGGATTAATTCAGATTCGCGTGGAAAAATTCTAATTTGATGAGTAAAAGTGCTCAACTTCATATTTTGATTTGTATTTGAAACCTTTAATTAAGAATGAGAGGATATTTGTGACTCGATCACAAACTCTGTGGTGTATGCTTTAGTTGGTTAACTCAAGAGTATTCCCTCAATTTTTATTATTAGTATTATCTTGGTTTCTCATTATTCGGTATACACATTGAGCTTTATGTATGAAGACTATATTCTCAATAAAAATTTATTGATTTTCAAAGAACTGAACCCAAAACATCCAACTAAGGATAAACACATTGTGATCAAATTTATTTGTAATAATTATAAGTTAAGCAAAATTTTACATATAAATTTATATTCTACATTAATAAAAATATTAAAATTAGTATTATTTAAAAGTGAATAATTAGTGGAATATCATATTAGTATTACTATTGTGGATTAGGGTCACATAAAGTATGACATCAATTAGTTAAATTATTGGAACTAGGTAGGTAAGCTTTCAATTTCCAATAGTAACCAATTTTTTTTTTTTATTTCTAAAGTGAAATTATTAGGCCTTAATTAAATTCAGCTTATCTTATCCATGAATAAAGCGCCCAATTCATAATTAGCGAATTTATAAGTTCAACTCAACAAATGAATTTGATTCCCAAAATGGGCCCACAAAAGAAAATGAACAAGAATCGAGATTTCGTGATAACTAAAGAATATTCACGTAGGACCTACCACTAAATTATATAATTTATAACACTTTAAAAAAAAAAAAAAAAAGCTTAGAAAACTTTTAAAAACTTGATCAAACGTATTATTTTTTAAATTTATTTATCAAACATAAATTGTTTTTCACTAAAAATACTTTTCTAAAGAAAAAGTTATTCCTTAAAATAAGATAATTTTAAAAGTTTGACAAACAAGCTATTTATCTGATCCAAGAAAGGATTATGACATCGTAGGTTTCTTTTCTTAAACAATAAAACGATAATAATTGTAAAAATAACTACTGCATAAATAAATAATTAGATTTAACTTTTTTAAGAAATTTTTTTCTGCTATATGGGGTTGGGATTTGAGAAGGGGATAGAAAATCTTGAACTTAATATGAAATTGAACTCACATGCTAATTAGGCTTCGTTTGTTTATATTTTTATGTTTAATTTAATCTTAATTATTTTAAATATTAATTGTTTGTATTGGTTTTCAATCTACATATTAATCATTCAAATTTTAGTTTTATCAACTTTCACTGTTAATCATCACTAACCTCATTTTCATCTTCACTTCAGTAGATCCCCACCTACCTTCACCTTCACCTCATCATCTAGTATTTGTTGTAATTATATACAAATATTTTTAAGATAACACTTTTTAATTACATATCAAACACAAAAAAATATATATAAAAACTTACTTACTTTCCTAATTACCAAAAAAACAGCATTTTTCATAGAAAGTATTTTACTTCCTACCAAACACACCCTTTGTTAGTATGACCAGTGCCGGTGAACCATTTCGAAATCTTTGGCAACATAAATTGTTTTTTAAATTTATTTGTCAAACATAAATTATTTTTCACTAAAAATACTTTTCCGAAGAAAAAGTTATTCCTTAAAATAAGATAATTTTAAAAGTTTGACAAACAAACTATTTATCTATCCAAGAAAGGATTATGACATCGTAGGTTTCTTTTCTTAAACAATAAAACGATGATAATTATAATAATTACTGCATAAATAAATAAATAAATAATTAGATTAAACTTTTTTAAGAAATTTTTTTCTGCTATATGGAGTTGGGATTTGAGAAGGGGAAAGAAAATCTTGAACTTAATATGAAATTGAACTCACATGCTTAGGTAGGATGTTCACGGTTTGGATAAAAATCGATTCAAATTGAAAAATTGAACCAAATCGATAAAATAAAATCAATTTTATTTGGGTTTGGTTTGGTTTGGTTTTAGATTTTTGAAAATCAATAGTATTTCGTTTGGTTATGGTTTTATTCGAAAAAATCAAGAAGTAACCGAACCGAATCGATGAATTATATACATATATTTTATTAATATACATACTTAATATATTGTTTTTTATAAACTATTTTAAAGATCTTATATATATTTTCATTAATATTTCTTTATGATTTACTTAGTAAAAGCAAAAATGTCCAAGATGAAACATTTATCTTATTGAGTTCATGTATATATATGAGTGTTTATGACAATTCTTTGTGGACTGAAAATATTATTGTCTTTCCTTCTAGGCCAATATAGTGAATTTTAAAGCTTTATTGATAGTAAATTTAGTGATCGAAAGTTCAGTAATTTAAATCATTCTAACTATTTTTTGTTTTGAATGGATTGTTGTCACTTTTTTCACATTTTGAATGAATTGTTTCTTTTATTTTTGCATATGGTTAATAACCGAATAACCGAACCAAACCAAACCGAAACCAAAATCAATAACCACCAAACCGATAAATGTATATTATATTTGGTTTGGTTTGGTTTTGATAATTTTAAAACCGATTAAGTTGGTTTGGTTTTGATTTTGACCAATAACCGATCCAAACCGACCCGTGAACACCCCTATGCTTATGCTTCATTTGTTTATATTTTTGTGTTTAATTTAATCTTAATTATTTAAATATTAATTGTTTGTGTTGGTTTTCAATCTACATATTAATCATCAATTTCATCAACTTTCACCGTTAATCATCACCGCTATTCATCACTAAATTTATTATCATTCATCGCCGCTCATCACTATCAACTAGACAACTATCACCATCCACCGCTCCCAATTAACATCCTTGTTTACAATTACCATCCTCAATTGCCTAACTATCATTACGATAAAAGTCACCAATCAAGTTCATTGTGCTTTGCACTCATAACATATGTTCTTGTTTTATAATTTGCACCTCGTCCTTTTTTTAAAAATTATTATTATTATAGTATTAGTTAGCACCCTAGTGTCACGGACTTAGACTCACAACTTTAGATTCCTCCGCCCCTATCCGGATACAAAATTTGACTGTCAAAATGGCGGGACATAACACTGGCCTCTTTATCGTTTTACAAAACAATGAAAACACTACTTTATGAAAAATTTCACAAGGATAAAATTAAAAATACAAATAATAAAGAAACAAATGGCACAAAATCCAATCAACCAAGTAGCTCTTTGTCATTCCACACAAACCACAAAACTCTGTCTTCCATATTTCAAACACACCTCATTTTCCCCTTCACTTCGGTTGATCCCCGCCTACCTTTTCCTTCACCTCATCATATAGTATTTGTTGTAATTATATGCAAATATTTTTAAGATAACATTTTTTAATTACATATCGAACACAAAAAAATATGTATAAAAACTTACTTTCCTAATTAACAAAAAGAAAAACATTTATCATAGAAAATATTTTACTTCCTACCAAACACACCCTTTGTTAGTATGACCAGTGCTGGTGAACCATTTCGAAATCTTTGGGGTAGAGAAATCGAGAGGATCCATTAGTTCTATTGAGTTCTTCAATGTCATTATTAATTAGCTTATTGGGTCCTCTCGATTTATAGTAGATTTACATTTTAATTTGAGTGGTGTTCAGAGATAGCTAGAAATGAATGAATAGACATTGATCAATTATTTTTGTGTATCATATCAATATTTTGTGTTTAATAGGTGCATTTCTTAAACAATTAGACATTCAATAGGTACCAATATGGGTTGTGATGTAGTGGTTGTGACTACTCCACCATTAATTAGAGATTTCATGTTCGAGCTCTGTGTATATGGAGAAAATTTTGGTGAGAACACCACTTCCGAATGGGCCTTGCAGTATGTGATTTATACTTAGTTAAACTCTAATACAGATACTGAATAGGAAACAAAAAAAAGATATTCAAATTTAGTCAAACTTCAATGCAGATACCAAATAAGAAACAAAAAAATGAATATTCAATAAATACTAATCATACTTGAAGGGTCAATCTAAAATCTTTAAACAAACTTTAACAGAGTGTCAATGACTTTTAAGCAAAAAGGGGAAAAAAAAATAGGGTCCCAATTATATATGGGGTACATTTATACTCTCTGAATATGGGAATCAAACTCTCTTGTGCAATCACCAATGTACAACTTTTTTCTTAACATTATTTATTCACATATGCTTGTGGACTAAAATTTCTGAAGTAGACCTATCAAACTTCACTTTGTTTTCATTTGTAACTCATTAATAAATCCTCTTAAAAAACATTTCCCTTCAAACAAAACACACCCGAAGTTATTGAATTTTCTCATTCTCGAGGAGAGACAGATTTAAGATTTGAAATTTATGGATTTTAACGAAGTCTTGCTTGATATTGTGAATCTTCTCATTCTTGAGGAGAGACAGATTTAAGATTTGAAATTTATGAATTTTGACGACGTCTTGCTTGATATAGTGAATTTTCCAGCACATATACAAGATCAAAGCAAAAACTATTTAATTTTGTCAAACCATAAATAATAATAACATGTGTATCTGCTCCTGTTCCAAAGGAGCTCATGAGAAAAAAAAAACATATTTCATACATTTCCTTAATATGAAACGTAATAAAGATAACGGGACGACTTTTTTTATATTATTTCATGCGTTTCAATTTAAGTAAAAAGACTTTCAGAGAAGAAAATCATTATACTGATAGGCAAAGGCGAATCCATGATTTCATATTATTCCATGCCTTTCAATTTATAAGTTTACATTTAAATATTTATAGATATTTATTAATGAATATGTTAATACATATATAAGATTTGAATGAAAACTATATATTGAATTTCCGTAAACTCACATGCCATCCTCTGAATCCTCCCCCAATGATAGACCTTTCCCAATATCAACCACAGATTCCTTCCGTACATATTGAGAAAACAATCACAATTTAGACAAGTAAAGACAACATGCGTCCGTATATATTGGTAATATATGCATATGCATCCTTGTATGTCATCCTAACTTGTGTTAGGTGATGTTTGTTACCTTTTCTTAGACCGATATAATTTTAATTATCTCATTGATAACCATCCCCAAAATCTAAGGATTTTTATTCCTTAGTTGGCGGTCCATAATAAAAGACCCTCATAAACAAAGAATTGACTATATGGGATGTAATAAAGACATTATTTAAGCTGTAGATGTGTAACATAATTGTGATTCCTTTTGATAAAATTTGAGCTACATTTAATATAGGATGAAATAACATCACGAAGCCCAAGAATTTAATATCATCAAAGATGACCAAACCTAGCTAACGTGACATATTTCATAATAACATGTGCTTAATTATGTATATATTTGCTTGAAAAAATCAAAGGTCGTGATAGGGGAAGAGACAAACGGGAATGTACTGGAGTTATTAAGATAGGGAGCAGACAGCGCCTCGATCTACCCTTTTAATATGTGGATTAGAAATTAATTTACCGATATTGTTTAAATACATATTTTGCTTTATTAAATCTAGTTAAAAAGATAACAAATTAATATTTGAGGTAATATATATATATATATATATATATATATGATTAATCACACAACTAATCAAAAATGAAGTTGAATGGTCTTTTTTTCCAAATTAGATCCTTTACATCTCTAGTCGCTTAATTTTCTATCCACAACCGAATAATGTCAATTGCCAAGTGTGATTTGCATTGTTCTTTAAAGGAAAAATAGTATAAAATAGCAAATTATTAATTCAAATTAAATATTATAATCACAGTTTCATTTAATTGTAATCTGTAGCAAATACTTGCGACTCTCTCCCCAGAGAATCTCGCTCGCCACTCTCCCTGATCTCGCTCGCCACTCTCCCTCGCCTCTCTCACTTTATACAAACACAAATGTATGAATTGCGTTTATGTTTGTATAAAGTGAGAGAAAACTGTATATACAAATACAAATACATATATTTTCGTCCTATACTCTTATAATTGTACAAATACAGATCTTCCCCTACCAGTTCTCTTTTGCCTTTCTCTCTTTCTCGCTTTATACAAACACAAATTATATAAATTACAATGTATAATTTGTGTTGTATAATGTTGGTGTGAATATTGATCTGCTCAATAACGAAGACAAGAAGTACAAAGAGTACTGGGCCGGCACACACAGATCCAAGTATCTTATCGGTTATTTGGTCTTTTGGGCCTCAGTTGGTTAACGATCTCAGCCAACAGTGGGTTGAAGTATTATAAACTAACCTACTTTTACAAGTTAATTACAAATAGGACAATACATATAATGTTAGGATTAGCTACATGTTAGGAGTCTTTTCCTTACTATTAGTAAACTGTTAGGAGTCTTTCTCTTGTTGTATATATACAAGGCATTGTACAATTGAAAAAATTGATCAAATATACAAGAAAAGTTCCACATATATCTTTTGTTTTCTTACATGGTATCAGAGCAGGTTTGAATACCTCTCGATCATTCTTTTTATTGTGCTATTCTGTATTCACAGGCTAGTAGTCAGTCCACTCAAGCTCTTCCTTCCAGTACCGCTGGACTTTTTCCTTCTACTAATCCCACTGGATTTTCCATGACTAATATGGTGGATCAAACACATCCGTTTTATCTCCATCCATTGGACTATCCAAGTATGACTCTCGTTTCTTCTATCTTTGATGGCAAGGCTTATAGAGCATGGAGAAGAGCAATAGTGATAGCACTTTTGGCAAATAACGAGTTGGGATTCATTGATGGATCTTTGTTAGTTCCCAACACTGATCCTTTGCTTCAACAAACACGGGCCATATGCAATGATATGGTCCTTTCATGGCTCCTGAATTCTCTTTCCAAGGAAATAGCTGAGAGTGTGTTATATTCTCATACTGCAAAAGATCTTTGGAAAGACTTGGAAGACAGATTTGGTGTGACCAATGAAGCAAAAATGTTTCAGCTACAGAAAGAATTAAGTGCAGTTAGTCAAGGTAATTCTAGTGTATCAAATTATTTCACAAAAATGAAGAGTTTATAGGATGAGTTAGATGCACTAAACACTTACTCTTCTTGTATTTGTGAGTGTGAATGTAGTGCTAAAATAAATAATACCAAAGCTCATCAGGACGAAAGATTGTTGCAGTTTTTGTTGGGTTTAAATGACACTTTTGTTGGGGTCAGAAGTAATGTTTTGTTGTCGGCTCATTTGCCTAACATTGGGCAGGCCTACTCTCTTGTTATCCAAGATGAAAAACAAAGGGAAATACATGCTACACCTGCTTATCCAGGTGATTTAGGATCTTTCATAGTTGCTAATTCAAGAAGAAGGAAGTACCCCGACCTCAAGGCACAAAAAGAAGGTAACTCAGGATATGATGGAAATAAGAGCAATGTGATCTGTGCCAGTGTGGATAAGTGCTACAAGATCCATGGTTTTCCTACTAATTTAAAATTCACTAAACCTAGAAAATTTCAGGGCACATCGTAGGGAAGTACGACTTTCAACTCAAGTGTTTACAATCAAAGTGAATGATTTACTCAAAGAGACACCAATGCTCCAGAAGTCCAAGCTCTCAGTCAGGAGAACATAACACAAATATTGCAAATGCTGCAGCAGATGAAATCAAATCAAAATGCAGGAGGATCTGAAGGAGCGACAAATCTCAGTCTTTCTGGTATGTCCAAGTTGTTCTATTCTTATGCCTGTTTTATTGAAATTGATAGCAAAATTCTTGGATATTAGATACTGGAGCAACTGAGCATATGACCTATAATAGGGAATTCCTTTCAAATGTTAAAGCTCTTCCTAAACCTATCATGGCAAACTTGCCTAATTCCTATAGAGTCAAGGTTACTCATGCAGGAACAGTCATGCTAATGTCTAATATGATTTTGCACAACGTTTTGTATATACCTTCTTTCAGATTTAATCTGATATATGTGCATAAGTTTTGCGCTCAACTCAGGCATTAGCTCTTTTTTACTCCCTATTCTTGTTTTTTGTTTCAGGGCCCTTCTCTGAAGAGCCCTCTGGAGATTGGTAAGGAGCAAGCGGGACGCTATATCCTTAACATAAGACAATCAATAACAGTTCCCTCAAGCCAATTCAATCCAGTTCAAGTTTTCAATTTGAGCAAGGAGTCTAGTTCTAGTTTAGCTACAAATTCTAGTTAAATTCAAAGAAATCTGTTTCAAATACAATTTTTAATTCATGTTTCAGTTCTCCATCTTCAAATGTAACAAAAAAACTATGGTATATTAGATTAGGACATATGCCTTTGAGTAATATGAGAAATATTTCTGTTATCTCTTTTCTAGTATCTTCTAAAAATTTGACTCCTTGTGTTGTTTGTCCCATGGCGAGACAATCCAAACTCGCTTTCCCGTCTAGCACAATATCTAGTAAATTAACTTTTGAGTTAATTCACGTGGATACATGGGGATCTTATAAACATGTTACTAATCACGACTTTAAGTATTTTCTCACAATAGTTGATGATTTTAGCAGAGGTACTTGGACCTACTTGCTAATTTCTAAATCTAATGCCTTCACCATTTTGAAATCCTTCCTTACCATGGTAGAACGACAATTTGACAAGAAAGTAAAAAAAATCAGGTTAGACAATGCTTTTGAATTGGGAAGTGGGAAAACACATTCAGAATTTTTCCAATCCTTAGGTATTATCCATCAAACAACTTGTGTGTCCACCCTACAACAAAATAGAATTGTTGAGTGAAAACATAAACACCTTTTGAAAACTTCCAGGGCTCTATTGTATCAGTCTCACCTTTCTATTCACTATTAGGGAGACTGTCTTTTGACAGCAACGTATTTAATTAATAGATTTCCTTCCAAAGTCATAAATCTCAAAACACCATATGAGATACTTTTCAACACCAAACCACAATAATCTTATCTTAGAAGTTTTGGTTGTTTGTGTTTTGTTTCTACCCTTTCAAATCAAAGAAGTAAGTTTGATCTAAGGGAGGTTCTGTGTGTTATTTTGGGTAATCCACACGACAAAAAGGGCTACAAAGTTTTCAGTCTTAAATCTCTACATGTTTCGTGTCACGAGATGTTGTCTTTCATGAGTCAGTTTTTCTTTTTTCCTCTATCAAGTCCTATGTTCCTACTGATTCCTTATTTCCTACTGCTAACCAACACACGATGGCAGATCCTTCTTTTGATGTCTTCTTATTACCTGCGGATGATTTTGTCTCTTCAAATGATCCCATCATACAATCTACACCTTCTACAACTATAGTTCATGATTCTTCGCCTCAACCAGAGCCTACTTCACCTATTCCCTCTATTAGTTCTTCACAACCTACGATGGTTGATGTCATAAGGCAATCCAGTAGACCACACAAGACACCTTCCTACCTACAGGATTACATCTGCAATGTTATGCAGTTGACTGATGTACACAATTCTTGTTTTCTTCCATCTATCATACCTATTTTTTTCCCTTTAGTGGTCTGTCATCTACCAACCAAAATATTCTCAACTCTTTATCTAATATTCAAGAATCTATTAGTTTTTCACAGGCTGTTCATCATCTTGGGTGGCAGGTAGCTATGGAATCAAAAATTTAGGCTCTAGAATTAAACAAAACATGGGATGTAGTAAAGCTACCCCCGATTGGAAAGCTCTACCATGTAAGTGGGTTTACAAGGTTAAGCAACACTTTGATGACAGTATTGAGAGACTGAAAGCTCGATTGGTGATACGAGGTGATATACAAAGATAGGGAATCGACTTTAATGAGGCCTTCTCTCCGGTGGTGAAAATGACTACCATCAAACGCATTCTTGCTACAACAGTAAAGAAGGGTTGAGGCCTCTATCAATTGGACGTGAATAATGCTTTTTTACATGGAGACTTAGATGAGGAAGTCTACATGAAATTTCCAGCAGGCATCACTCCTCCTTCGCCTAAACACGTCTGTAAGTTGAATAGGTCGCTCTATGGACTTCGTCAAGCATCGAGACAGTGGTATGCTAAACTCATATCTGCCTTAAACTTTAAAGGATTCAGGCATTCACTAAATGATTATTCTCTTTTTGTAAAGAAATCGGACTCTTCCATCGATTGTGGCTATATACGTTGATGAAATCCTTTTAACAGGGAATGATCAGGCAGAACTACATGCTTTGAAGATCTTCCTTGATCAAGAATTCAAAATAAAAGATTTGGGAAACTTACATTTTTTCCTTGGAATGGAAGTACTTCGTGAATCACATGGTTTGATGCTCTGCCAGAGAAAATTCACCCTCGACTTGCTCAAGGAGTTTGATATTCTAGACCTATCGCATGTCTCTTCTCCTTTACACCCAACTGTCAAACTAGTTGCTCAAGAAGGCGATCCAGTTGATGATCCTACTTTGTATCGGCATCTTTTGGGCAAGCTAAACTACCTCACACATACTAGACCAGATCTCTGCTTTACCGTACAACACTTGAGTCAGTACATGCAGGACCCCAGGAAACCCCATCTCAATGCTGCTCTTAAAGTCCTTCGCTACCTTTTGAAAGACCCTGGACTTGGCCTTTCATGTCACATTCTTCTTCATTTAAACTACGAGCCTTCTACGATTCTGATTGGGGAACATGCCCTAATACTCGCCGATCTGTCAGCGGTTTCTACATTTCATTAGGGACTTCTCCTATTTCTTGGAAATCAAAGAAACAAACATCCATTTCGCTTAGCTCCGCTGAGGCAGAGTATAGGTCCATGAGACGGGTAGTTGCCGAACTCACTTGGCTTGTTCGCCTCTTTGACGATATCTCCATCCCTATTTCACTCCCATTCCACTACACTCTGATAGCCAGACGACAATTCATATAGCAAAAAATCCTGTCTTCCACGAGCGTACAAAACACGTTGAGATTGATTGTCATTTTGTTGGCTAACAGTTTCTCGCAGGACTTATTTCACTTTCTCACATTCGATCTTCATCCCAACCAGCTGATTTGTTCACTAAATCATTGCCTAGATCTGCATCACACTTTATTGGGCAAGTTGGGTGTATTCTCATCTCCTCCAACTTGAGGAAGGGTGTTGGTGTGAATATTGATCTGCTCAATAACGACCGCATACATCTTTTGTTTTCTTACATATAAAGCGAGAGAGAGAGAGATTCGATATACAAATATTTTATTTCGATTCAATTGTTTACAAATTCAAATTTTATGTAGATATACAAACACAATTATTGATACATATACATAGTAGTTACATATATACAATTATCTAACCGATATACATATACAATTGCTGTGCTTTTATACAAACGAATGCCTGCCTAAGATTTATACAAGTCTGATGCTCCATAAAAAACATAAAATTTGTTATGGAGCTCAATTATGCAAACTATAGATATATCATACAAATATGATTTTTATATTTACTAAACCTAAAATTTAATCTTCTTTAAATTAGTTGGAATTCTGTAAACTAAAATGCCTCAACTTCATATTCATTTAAAAATTGGGCTGTTTAAGAGTTTTTGTTACATATATGTATTTGTTTAACCTTTTCTATATCAATAAATTTACAAAAAGAGTATAATTGGTCACATGAAGCGCAAACAACTTAACTAGTTTTAAAATGATTCCAGCTAGCTCAATATTGTAAACTAAAATATGCATCCAGCCATCACCAATACTTCGATGGACAAACACAATTTAATTTTTCAAAAGTAATTTTTTTTAAAAAAAATAAAAATTGTATTCTAAAAGATACTCATATTTTCATGGCCCAAATCCTCTAAATTTTTTGAGAACACACAATATAATCAGTGGACCAACATTAATTTTCTGTCCACAACCAAATAATTAATGTAGGTAACATGATATCTGCAGAAAATTATTTTAGACATCACAACAATTAAAGACGAAAGGGTGGCCCCCACCCCTACCCCCACCCCACCACACTATATAAAACCATTAAATATGCAAAAATTGCCTGATTTTTGATAAGGTACACACTTCGAGAATCAACATGAGTCATCAAAATTTACTGGCGGAGTCATATAAAACCAAGGGTGATCAATTAAATATTTTTTATTTAGAAAAAAAGTATAGATATGGGAGACATTTAGTAATGTATATGTAACACCTCAGACATTTTTCAAACTGAAACTCGAACCATCCTTCATTATGAGTAGTATTTTACCGAGGGAATTAAAATTTCTTGAGTGTTAAGATCACTAGATGTAGCACCTTGAGTTCCAAAGAACTAAAGAGAGTTCATTCAAGTCATTGCTAAATTCCTTTAAGTTTTGGGTCAACTTCAAACAACAATAACTTTCAGTAGAAGATGATTTAGGTATGCTACAAGGTACCCAATGAAAGGTCTTTCAATTATCTTTCTAACACCGCTGAGTTTGCTAAGTTTCGAGTTTGGATGAGTGAGATATTCCCTTTTGAAGTCAGGCTGCCCAGTTAAGGAAAGTTACCCAAAAATAATAAGGGGTATTTTGGTCTTTTCCTTACCCAATCAGATTTAATTCATTTTTAGTAATGTTTTAGGGGTCTAATCCTATTAGGTTCTGTTTTATAATCCTAATATACTCCTAGGGTTTTAGTTAAGAGTTCAAGAAGAGGGAAGACGAGAAAAGAGGAGAAAAGAGAAGAGGATCAAAGCGTTCATCGAGAGTCTTGCGTTTTGTTGCGGATTTTCGCCATGGGTTTAAATCCCTAAAAGGTATGTAAGCTTCCATAGTGTTGGGTTAGTTCACCCACACACCAATCATGTTATATTCAGCGAAGTTTCATTCTTGAAGTTGAAAGATTAGAGTTCTTGATGAGTTCTTGATAGGTGTTCTTGAAGTTCATTCTAAATCTTGTTGTGTTGGGATTTTGATGATTTCTTGAGATGAAATTTAGTTATTTGAGTGTTATTTTGAGTAGATTAGACTGTCATTATGTTAAGTAAAATAATCCAAGTGATTGGGGAAGAAACCGTTCGATTCTAGGCAAATTAGGGTGAGAAAACGAGCAAAACATTTCGTCGAGTTTTCTGGGTTAGGGCCTGGCGCGTTGCGCCAGCCAGAGCGTCCCAAAGTATACTCTAAATTTTAGGGGCTGGCTCCCCGTGCCACTCATAGCCCCAGGGTCGCTTTCCCCGTCCAGTTTGCAATCAGTTGCTCCGTTTGAGTTCTTTCGAAGGGTACCTTTACTCTTTTTCGATTCTAAATACTCTAAGCTACTTCTAAATACCTAGAAATCATTCATAACATGATCATAACCTTGATTTCATAATTCAAATTCAAGGTAGAGTTAGGAGTTAAGTTTTGAGAATTCTTTCGAACATTCTAAGAAAGTCCCTTTGTGGAGTCTTCTACAACTTCTAGTAACTTGTTGCAAGAATCGAGCAAGTGAGTATGAGAATGAGGAGAATGTATTCATGAGTCTACTTTGTCATCATGAGATCTTTCATATCATAAACCATAAATCTTGAATTCATAATTCACATTTAAGAGTGAGTTAAGAGTAGAGTTCAAGGAAGCCTTTGAGTTCAATTGTGAATCCTTTGAGATCCATCATCGATTTGAGTTAAACTTTGAGTAAGTAAGTATGAGAATGAGAAGATTCGAATACATGAGTTCATTATTGATACTCTGACCTTTGAGCCGAGTCGTTCATGCCCATAACTTCCGCATGAACTCCATCAGTTGAGTACCTTTGAGAGGGGTAGTATCTTCAAGTTCTAAGTCTTGAGTATTGAGTTCCTAATCCCCTTTGAGATTATATTTCTAATCATGGGACTATTACATGTTACCCATGAAGTCATTGAGTTGAGTTGTTCATGCCTATAATTCTGCGTGAACCCTATAAGTCGAACAGTCTTGAGATGAGAAGTATCTTTGAGTCGTTCAGTTGAGTAATTCATGCTCCTAATTCCACATGAACCCTCTAAGTTGAGCATTATTGAATTGAGTAGTATCATTGAAGTTATTGAGTTCCAAGTATTGAGATCTATCTAAGGTTATTGAAAATCTTGCATTGAGTCGTTCACGTCCATAATTCGGCATGAACCATATTTTAAGAAGTCTTTTACAAACATTTTTACTTTGTTTTAAGACTTAAGATTTGAGTTGAGTAAAGAGTAAGAGTAAAGTTCATTTTCTTTAAAATGATAGATGGGAACTAAGTATTCGCAAGAGTAAATGTTTTCACATTTAAGCTGTGAGGAAATTGAGATTTCCAAAAGAGTTTTGAGCAGGTTGAGTACCATCTCTTTTAAGAGAAAGATTTTTGAGTAATTATCTCAAATTAAAGAAGAAGTTATGTTTTTAAACATATGAACTGAGTATTTTGGGAGTAGTATTGAGCATCAATATGGGGACGAGTTTAAGTTCAGATAACTCACGTCTCCGTAAACCATGTAGCCATCATGGGTAGAAAGGATCATACTTTTTAGATGATTCCTTAGTGCTTTTTAGCACAAACTAGTGGATCCATTAGTTAAGGCGTCCTATATGACGGCAAAGTATAGGACAGTTATGGCAGCATGGGCAAGACGATGTATCATCACTTAGGCTCATAGTGATGGTTGTCGGTTAGAGAAACTCCCACAGAGTTATATTGTATTTTTATATACACATTGAGTATTATTGTATTTTTTAATACATTGAGTTGCTATCTACAGTTTTACAGCTTTCCATATATATTGCATATTTTACTATTGCTTTTATCCTTGAGTATCATGAGTTGAGTCTGTTGAGTTGAGTATTCAGGGTTGAGTATCATATCTTTGAGTTGAGTATCTAATCTTTGAGTTGAGTATCTTATTCTTGAGTTGAGTAAGTACGAGAAGAGGTAAATATGTTTCATGTTTATTAAGTTCAAGCTTATGTTTATGCTTTAGAATTCCTCTTACATGCTCGTACATTTCACGTACTGAGCCATTTGGCCTGCATCTTTTCATGATGTAGACACAGTCAGGACCATCAACAAGAGCTTCGTTGGTACATCCAGGAGTTCAAGTTAACTATGGTGAGCCTCCTTTGTTTTCGGAGGATTTCATTTACTTTTCAGTTTAGTCAGGATGTCGTGGGTCTTGTCCCGACTTCCATCTTTATCAGTTAGAGGCTTCATAGATAGTCAGTATAGTTGAGAAGTCTATATTATTTATTTTATTAAATGTTTTAAAGACTTAAGTTGCCTATTTTATGGCGAGTTAAATAATTTATTTTATTCAGAGTTTTCTTTTGAGTTAAAGCTTTCTATTTAAGTTTCATGAATATTTATTCAGTTTTTACGCTTTGTATGCTTGAGTTAGTCTTCCGCTTGAAGTCAGCCAAGATGAGGGTTCGCTTAGGGACCAACAATGGTTCTCGAGTGCCGGCCACGTCCAGGGTGTAGGCTCGGGTCGTGACAATATATTTATATTTATTATTGGTGTTGGTGACCGAGAAAATAATAAAAATGATCTCTTTATCTTTGATAATAGGAATAATTTTAGAGACTTTTCTTCAGGTTTGATCTCATTACATTAACTTTTCTTGTGGTTACAATATTACATTACCTCCCTTATTTTAATTTTGTTGTAACAATTCTTTTAATTTATTTATTATTAATAGAAAAAATTACGGCATGACTAAATTGCCCTTTAATTATTCTTCTTTAAATCAAAATTTGGTAAATATCTAACGAAAACCAAAAGTTCCCCCACATTGATTTTCTAAATAAATAAAACTCATTAAAGGATTTGAGTGATTGTTTCAATTTACAATCGCGTTGTGTAATAAAACTTATTAAAGGAGGAAACACTTTTTAGCTATCAGAATTGATCTCCATTTCATAACTAAAATCTTAGATCTCCTGTTAAGGACATAGAGATCTGAGAGATCTTATGCATGACAATATATCTATGTTCGTAACTAATTTCAACTAGTTTTGATTTGCGATCTAATTAATCATATGATTGGTTTAAACAGGAAATGTAAAATAAATAAATGAGTTAGTGCCCCAATTCATAATATTCATCTCATTTCATGAGAAGAGCTATGGCATATCATCGTTCTATATAAACAACAATTATAAATAGATATAGATTGATCATCAAAGCAGATGTATATATTTGTTTGAGCCTCATAAAAATACAATGATAATTAAGAAGTAATAAAAAACAAAATATTTATTATTGGAGATTAATTAATTGGGAGGACATGGTTCCTTGAATGTTTTGCTTGCTTCTTGACAAATATTTGCCTAGGTTACAAAAAAATAAAATACAAGTAAGAATTTTAATAAAATAAATAAAGAAGAATGATAAATTTTACTAATTCAGATTCACGCTACGCGAGATTTATATTCTCTATTGATTAGATTCAAGAGCTTTAATTAAAGGTAGAGAGTTCTCATATATCCAATGATGTTAAGTTCATAATTTCTCTCAATTAATTTTGATTCGCGATATACTTTTTTTTATTTACGACCCAGTGATGTTTCGTACCTGCATTGAGGCAGACTCAACTAAATCTCATGAATTGACGAAATTCAGAATAACATACATAGTTGAGTGATTATTTGAAAAAGGATATATAATTAAAATAATAATAATAATAATAATAATAATAATAATAATAATAATAATAATATATATATATATATATTATGAAGTATCTCTTATCATTCTTAATTGGTAAAGAAAGAATAAAGTAAATAGATGATATACCTGTATTGCCCATGAAAAATAGCACAAAAAGAAACACAACTTTAAACAAAGACAAAGAGGCTGCCATTTTTATTTTATTTTTGTTATGATTTTTTCAAAATGTATTTTTGACAATGAAAATGATGAAGCACCATGCTTATCTTATATAGTATTAAGAAATGATTCACTGACTATATTTTTTGAAGAGATTACCTTTAATTATTTGGATAGTAAATCTTTTTGTATTAATGAGTTTCCATCCCTTTAATTATGATCTGGATACTGTTACTATTTAATGTAATTTCTTTCATATTTTCTTTTTTGAGGTTATAAAAAAAAACATAAATGGACTGATGTAACACTTTGCACCCACGTACTTTTCAGTTTACATTTGTATATTTAAAAATAATTCATGAAAATATTTATACACTTTTGCATATCATTATCTATATGAGTTTGTTTTTTCTTTTGAGTTCGATTTGGTTATTTAGCATATCACGTAAGATAGTTAATATAATCAAACAGTTATATTTGAATGGCGAAAAAGAACAAATGTTATTAAATCATAATGTCTTACACATATATTTAATATTTAATATAAGTCATGCCTAAAACATTAAAAATAATGTTTAAAAATATATAAGTTTTATATTATAGGGAAAATTGTATAAAATAGCAAACTATTAATTCAAACTAATGCTATAATCACAGTTTGATTTAATGTAACCCGTAACAAACTGTTGCCATTCGCCTCTCTCCCCAGTTTTCTCGCTCGCCACTCTCCCTTTCTCGCTCGTCAGTGTCTCCCTCGCCTCTCTCACTTTATACAAACACAAATGTATAAAATGCGTTTGTGTTTGTATAAGCGAGAGAAAACTGTATATATACATATCTTTTCGTTCGCCTATCTCCCCAGAGAATCTCTGTCACGACCCAGACCGTCGTGATTGACACCCACACTAACCCTTCGGTGGGAGAACCATTAATACTAATTAGCTAACCAACTTTAATCAAAATACTAAGTCATTTAAGTTACAGAAGCAAGTTAAATGTTAAGGAAAGAAAAGTAGGGAGTTCCCATAAACTCCAACAAGAGTCTAACAAAACAAATGCAAAAATACTACCTAGAACTTGAAAGTCAATGTACCAAAACATCTAACAAATCCGATCCATAAGTCTAACAAGAAGGGTTACGACCCCAAACTAATATGCTAACAACTAACTAGAAAATCTAAGTCTGAAATGTGGACATAGACAGAAAGAGAACTCATGGCAGCACGAAAGAACTGGTTCACCCTTGAATTTGAACGACGATCACTAATCTTCTAAGCGAGATCTGTCAATAGCCGCTTGAAGATGCCCTGTACTCAACAAAGAAAGAGCAAGTGCAGTATCAGTACACAACCAAAGTGTACTGGTAGGATTGCGCGGCTATCCCACTAAGTGCAACACACATAAGTCAATACAACAATACAATAACATACATACACTGAACACATACAATATCAATATCATTTACGAATAACGATCAAGTTCACAATTCTCAATTACACAGTTATATCAAGTCAATGGTCCTCTCATGGAATCCAAGCCCAAACAGTTAGCATACTGGTACATGGTATCTGATCCAATGTTTATGCCGAAACGTGGTAACTGATCCCATATTTATGTCGGAACCTGGCAACCGATCCAAGTTAGTGTGTCGGAACACAACACCCGATCCATTCAACAAGCCACAATCACAATCACAAAGTACATTCTCATAATCATACAATCAAGTCATGATTCATGGAATTCATCATTCATCTATACTCATTTACAATTAATGTGATCAATAATGCAACATTCACATACATATATGTATCATAATGAAGTAAGAACAAACATACATCACACTATCATAGAATC
Source organism: Solanum stenotomum (assembly GCF_019186545.1). Taxonomy (NCBI): domain Eukaryota; kingdom Viridiplantae; phylum Streptophyta; class Magnoliopsida; order Solanales; family Solanaceae; genus Solanum; species Solanum stenotomum. The sequence continues at coordinate 5,205,078 of NC_064286.1, forward strand.
ACAACCATCACCTACCTTGAAACAAGCTGAATCCCCTAAGAAACTTGATTATTCCCTTTCCGGATTCGTTCCGCTTGTTCTTGGTCTACAAACAATCAAAATAACACGGGAATTACTAAACAATAACTAATTACCCTAATTACTAACAATTCTATCAACCCTAGATCATACCCATGATCCTCATATTCTAAATTATGGTAGTTTTCACCATAGTTCCAGATCAAAACTCTTTCCCATCGATAATTACCCATTAGATTACGTTCTACGGATCGAAAAAACAAATTCAGGGAGTTAAAATCTTACATTTACCCTCAAGAATGATGGATAACTGTTAAGAAAATCCCTGGGTTTGTTCCTTGGCTCTCAAGTTCGAAAATTGCAGAATAAAAACGTTTTGGGGTTTATTCCTGACTTTAAGTCGTGTATGCCCTGCCACAACGGTACCACCCCACTGCAGCGGCCCCGCCCTGGCGGCAGAAAATACCGCTATAGTGGCTTGTACGAAACAGTGAGCAAAATTAATAATTCCAATACCCCCATTTCATAACACACCTTCAACCAACGACACTCAGAAACTACCCGTTAACGCCAAGATCAGTTTCAGGAGTTCTAGTCACCCAAATTCAATTCCGTAAAGTCGTACGGGTTCTTTAACGACTTATCTATCTACTCATGTGATCAAATTCATAATTAGATCGCTCAATAGCTACCATATTTCCCTAGACCTCACAGACTCTGATTTCTTCTTAATCTGGACTAGGTTGGAAAATCTCAAGTTACTACAAAAAAGTTTTTTCGGCCCAAATCTTTTCCCCATTGGCTTTTCTATAACGATGGAACCTGGTCGTTACAATCTCGCTCACCATTCTCACTCGCCTCTCTCACTGTATACTAACACAAATGTATAAATTGTGTTTGTGTTTGTATAAAACGAGAGAAAATTGTATATACAAATACAAATACACATATTTTCTTCCTATATACTTATAATTATATATACAAATACAGATCTTCCCCTGCCTAATTTTCTTTTGTCTTTCTCTCTTTCTACAAACACAGATTATACAATTGCTCGCTTTATACAAACAAAGATTATACAATTGATTCTTTTGTATATGTATAGTGAAGTATACATATTAATAGCCATAGCAAACATAAAGTTTGTTGTGGAGCACAATTATACAAACTATAGCTATAACATACAAATATGATTTTTATGTTTGCTAAACCTAAAATTTACTCTATATTATACTCTAATACAAATAGGCCCATAAGTAAGAATATTTAGAGGGGGTAAAACACTCATAATTCAAAATACTTCCGATTCAGTTTTTATTTTTCTAAATTTGAAATAGAATAAAAAAATTAAAATTTCTCAATCCAAAACTAGACCCAAAATTAAAAAAGTCAAATAAAAATTCAATTCATAAATTGGATTTGGGTCAAAATTGGAGTTTTCATGCCAATAAATTATTTTGTTAGATTTAGTTATGTATGCTTTTCTTGAGAAAATTATATAGGTATGGTTTTTTTTTTTAATTTCCCCTAAGAAAGTTTGTCAAATAATTTAGACACAAGTGATCTGTCACCCTCACCAATATTTTTTAGCCCTCCTTTTCTGACTCCTCAGGAAATGAGGTAAAAAATACATCTCATGTCAATTTAAAATACAATAGGGGAAATTCATGGTAGTTTTATATAATTTTCAATAAAAATATATGCACAAGACATTATACGTTGAGGTCAGCAGTTACATAATTATTATTAATAATAAAACTGTGTTATAATATTCTTCATATCAAATCACAAGATGTGATTAAAATATAGATGTGTATTAAAAATGCCCTAGTGGAACTCTATTCGAAGAAACTTCCAAACATAGATCGCTGAAATGAGATATGTTCAAAATCTAATTTAATTTTTTTCCTCTGAATAGCATTAATTATTGGACCAAAAATAAATAAATAAATTAATTTGCTTTTTGAAATCTGTTCACATGGTGGCCTCAATTTTCTAAAGAGATCTAAAATATCTAGAATTATGATTTTTAATTTTTTTTTTCTGAATAGCATTAATTATTGGACCAAAAATAAATAAATAAATTAATTTGCTTTTTGAAATCTGTTCACATGGTGGCCTCAATTTTCTAAAGAGATCTAAAATATCTAGAATTATGATTTCTAGTCTTAAAAAAAAAATCAGCCACATGCCCATTACAACCATACACATTTCCCGAGACCGATTAAGACGTCTATTTATGAATTCAATTATTATAGAATTATTATTACTCCCTCCGTACACAATTGTTTGACAGGTATACTAAAAGTAGATGTCCAAGATTAATTGTCAATTTAAACAATCAAGAAATAATTAGTCACTTTTTTCCAATTCTGCCCTTAATGATTGTGTAGTTCAATTGAAAATTTCTGTGGACTTTTGGTATTCTTGATATAGTAGGGTTATATTAGTCAAATTACACCTTGTATTAGATTTTCCTTGAGGGATGTGCATGACCTTACCCTGACAAACAATTATGGACGGAGGGAGTATAATATTAACTTAAAAGTTAACATAAAAATTTATAAATTTAAAATTCTGAATTTATTTGCTTCATGTCAGAGTCAGAGACAAAAACCAGCCAATCACTCTAAAGCAACATTTTCATCTCATGGCTCCATATATTTCTTAGCCAAACATTATAGTACTAAATACATGGCGTCCGTGATTGAGCAATGTCAAGTTGCGCCACCTCCCGGCAGCGCAGCGGAGGTGACGCTACCTCTTACTTATTTTGATCATGTTTGGTTAGGGTTCCACCGTATACGGCGGATCCTATTCTACAAGCTCCCCATTTCCAAACCCGATTTCGTTCAAAACATTATTCCTCCTCTTAAAAATTCACTCTCCCTCACTCTCAAACACTATACGCCCTTAGCCGGAAACGTTGCTCGTCCACTAGATACAAATGGATATCCTGAGTTACGTTATGTGACAGGGGATTCTGTGTTTGTTACTTTTTCTGAGACTAATATGGATTTCAATTATCTCATTGGTGACCATCCGCGTAATGCTAAGGATTTTTATCACTTTGTTCCGAAGTTAGGGGAACCTAAGGATGCACCCGGGATCCAATTAGCTCCGGTCTTAGCCATTCA
>NC_064286.1:5265732-5274043 GCF_019186545.1 Solanum stenotomum
TTGTGTTGTTGACATGAAACAAACACTTAGAATTGCTGGATCACCAAAGTTTAATTTGTATGATGTTGATTTTGGTTGGGGTAGGCCAGAAAAAATAGAGATCATTTCTATTGATAATAGTAGTGGTATATCTATGTCCATTAGCAAGTACAAAGATTCCGATGGAGATTTAGAGGTTGGCTTGTCTTTGCCTAAAATTAGAATGAGTGCTTTTGCTGCTATATTCGACCATGGGCTAAGCTTTTTGTAAGAATGTACCAAGGTCTATCGGAAAATTTATTACTATAGAATCGTAGATTGTAATTCAAGAATTCCAAAATATATGGGCATTAATTGATGTATTATTGAATTGGTTTCTTTTGAGTGGGGACGTTTCTTTATTGAACCCGTATATCTTTGATAGTTGAGGTGATTATATGTCATGCCGATATTCGATTAATTGAGATGCATCATCATCCCTTTTTATTGATATTATATTGTCCACATGCATTGACATTGAGATTGAATATGAGTAAAGGTCTGACACGTGGAGATCGAACATGTTGGTATATCTCACGAGTCCTGCATAGGTCACATACTCCCAATGTATTTTCGAGAAGTATCGTGAATATATGGTTGAGAGAGTACTTGACATTTGAGGTATATCATTTCATGATGTTGCATTGCATTGCATCTCATTACATCCTTCATTCTTGTTTGATTATATGTTTCATTATTGTTTGGACATTACATGAGATTTGCTAATCCCTATTTGGTGAAATTTGTCTGATAAGTATAATGTAGACTTATAAAATTAAAGGATGATTTTCTCATATACTCCTGTCACTTATACTTCTTCATTGTCGGTCTATGATACATACTGGGTACATGTGATTTCATACTCATACTACTCTTATTGCACTCTTTTATGATGCAGATTAGATTTTAAGTATGAGTGCACCTCATAGAACTTTTGTGTCTGAGTTTGGATCATCTTGGAGTTGTGGTGAGCTGCTTGGTTATTCTACGGCCGCACCTTCCTCTATCTCCATTTATTAGATTGTTTTGATATTCCGATTATGTCTAGACTTTTTATTTATTTATTGGGGCTCATGGTAAGACTGCTTTAATGACGTCAGCTTGAGCAGTATGACATGAGTACAAACAGTATTACTTTAAAATTGTTTCTAAACGAATCGAGTACAAAACATCGATAAAAAATATTAGGGCAATTGAGGCAAAACTCAGAAGTTGCATGTGTCAATCTAGACTTGTCATATAGTTTCAGACTTATATCGTCTTTTAGAAGTTCTTGTACCTATGATACTAAATCTTGGGCAGTATTCAACTTTTCACATTTTATATTTTCGAAAGACTTAGTATTTGAGATATTTTTGTTTGTTTCTTGCCTTTTTACTTTATTTTTTAAGTTGAATCGGTAAATTTATTGGGTTGGCTTACCTATCGGTTGGGGACATAGGTACCATTACGACTGTGATTTTGAATGGTGACATAGAGTTGCATTTTAAAAGTTGTAGAGGAGAAACACTTCAAATTGTCGCTACAATAATCAGATGTTTGGTAGTATATTATTAGGAGCAACTTACAAAAATGACTATATTAATATGGTTATTAAAGTTTAATAGCTATAACTATGTTATTTACAAAAAATGACTATAATTTATGTCTTTTTTTAGCTGTATTATTGTATATGTTTTTCATTTTTCAATTTATACATTGATACAATTTTAATTACTATGAACTAAATAAGAAAAATGTAGTAATTGTGCAAATTCAAATAAATATCTCTATTTATAAAATTTAAAGTATTAATACATCAAGAATACGAGTATTTATAAAAACTTAATGTATTAATATATCCAAGAAGGTAAAGTATAACAATTTAGCATATGGACACGATAATTTGAAAAATGTATATACTATTGTTAAACAAAAAATGAATACACTAATATAGTATACATATAAATACATTGGTGTTAAACAAAAGACATTAGACAACCTAGAAACAAGAAAAATGGAAAATAATAGAATGTGTAGGTATCAACGTGTGTAAGTATTTAGCTGAAAAGGTCAACAAACATCAATCTCTTTTTGGTCAAGTTTTTTGTGTAATATTTAAGGCTTGGTGTTAACTCAGGTATTTATTTATAAAAAATAGTATTAATGTATCCAACTATACTTGTATTGCTTAGTCAAACCTTTTCAAATTGAATAGATTGCCAATGTATCCTGATATACTTCACAGATCACCATTTCACTTGTGCTAATATTACAATACAAGTATTTATATATATAAATATTACACTATATACAAACTTGACAATCACACAAACCTCAATCCATTTTCGCTCATGTTTTTCTTGTACTACCTTTTTTAGGGAAAAGGTAGAAGTACCTCCCTAGATATGACCCAAATCTCAGAGACACACCTTAACTAAACAAAGGTCCTATTACCCCCCTGAATTCATTTTTTTGTAATTTTGTACACCTTTTTGGCTTACGTGACATCCAAATATCTCTCACGCGGCTCAACTGCGTGGAGTTATGGGGTGTGCCACATAAGCCAAAAGGTGTACAAAATTACAAAAAAAATGAGTTAGGGGGGGGGGGGGGGGNNGGGAGTAACAGGACCTTAGTTTAGTTAAGGTGTGTCTCCGAGATTTCGGTCATAATCTAAGGGGTACTTGTGTCTTCTCCCTCCTTTTTTTTTTTTTATAACTATAGTCATTGCAATGGAGAAACAAATAATTCTTCAATCGAAACCCTATAAAATAGATTAATATAAATATAATCTTTATAAAAATGAGGAAAAAAATTCAATTAGAAGATGCCTGGTGAATTCAAATCACAAAAATAGAGATCATTTCTATTGATAATAGTAGTGGTATAGCTATGTCCATTAGCAAGTACAAAGATTCAGATGGAGATTTAGAGGTTGTCTTGTCTTTGCCTAAAATTAGAATGAGTGCTTTTGCTGCTATATTCGACCGTGGGCTAAGCTTTTTGTAAGAATGTACCAAGGTCTATCGGAAAATTTATTACTATAGAATCATGGATTGTAATCCAAGAATGCCAAAAGATATGGGCATTAATTGATGTATTATTGATTTGGTTTCTTTTGTGCGGGGACGTTTCTTTATTGAACTTGTATATCTCTGATAGTCGAGGTGATTATATGTCATACCGATATTTAATTGATTGAGATGCATCATCATCCCCTTTTATTGATATTATATTGTCCACATGCATTGACATGAGATTGAATATGAGTAAAGGTCTAACACGTAGAGATCTTCCATGTTGAGATCGAGTTATGATTATAAGTTTGGTACGTAAAGGTCGTCCTTGCTTGAGATTGTTTGATTTTATAAGATAGTGCATTGTGATCATCCGCACAGACACGTGGAGATTGAACCTGTTGGTATATGGACCTTGCAAGTCCCCCATGGATCATGTACTCTCAATGTATTTTCGAGAAGTATTTTGTATATACGGTTGAGATAGTACTTGACATTTAAAGCATATCATTTCATGTTGTTGCATTGCATTGCATCTCATTACATCCTTCATTCTTGTTTGATTATATGCTTCATTGTTGTTTGGCCATTACATAAGATTTGCTAATCCCTATTTGATGAAACTTGTCTGATAAGTATAATGTAGACTTATAAAATTAAAGGATGATTTTCTCATATACTCCTGTCAGTACTTCTTCATTGTCGGTTTGTGATACATACTGAATACACGTTGTTTCGTACTCATACTACACTTGTTACACTCTTTTGTGGTGCAGATTAGATTTTGAGTATGAGCGCACCTCATGGAGCTTTTGTGTCTGGGTTTGGATCATCTTGGAGTTGTGGTGAACTACTTGGTTATTCTGCGGCCATACCTTCCTGTATCTCTATTTATTAGATTGTTTTGGTATTCCGATAGGATATTTCTTATATCTAGACTTGTCATATAGTTTGAGACTTATATCGTCTTTTAGAAGTTCATATACTTATGACACTAAATCTTAGATAGTATTCAGCTTTCCACATTTTATACTTTTGAAAGACTTAGTATTTGAGACATTTTTGTTTGTTGCTTACCTTTCCACTTTATTTATTACGTCGAATTGACAAACTTGTTATGTTGGCTTACCTATTTATTGGGGATATAGATATCATCACGAATTATGATTTTGGATCGTGACATAGAATTGCATTTTAAAAGTTGTAGAGGAGAAACATGACTTCAAATTGTTGCTACAATAATTGGATGTTTCATGTTTGGTAGTATATTATTAATGAAGATCCATATCTTTATCCAAATAGCATAGTGGTGTATATGCAAGTTGACGTTTTTCTTTTTTTATAAAAAATAAAAAAAAAAAAGAAATAATATTCGCAGCAAAATTCATCTCTATTCACACGAAAATCAGATTTCATTTTATTTTTTTGAAAAAGAAGAACTAATATTCCATTCTTATTTTCCAAGATATTTTAAGTTTTAAAAAATAAATAATTAATATCAAATATCAAGCCAATCATACTATTTTATTTTTAATTGAAATGACAAAAGTACTTTTATGTGCCAAAACAGATATGTTGATGTTTTTACCTATTTTGACACAACAAATTCCTTATAATTTAAAAATTATAATACTCCATGTAATAATCTCCAATTCTCCACCTACCACTATAATATATATTTAACATTATTAATAAAATAAGAAATAACTACTAATAACTCACACATCTTCAACTTATAATCTTAATAATATTCATAACTCCTTTTTTTTTCTTAAACTTTATAACCCTCAAAATTAAATTTATTAGTTTATAACACCTTATGGTATTCCTCCTCTTTTTCTAAATAAATTCATTTTTGTATCAATAAAATTTTCATTCAAAGTTATTTATTATATAAATTATTTAATAAATATCCATCAATTAAATAACCGTAGTTATTGAATAATTCAAAATTTCCAAACCAACTTCACCGACTGATCAAAAATGACTCACGACAACTATCGAGAGTGGTAAAACAATAATTTTGTGAAAGTTTTTAAAAATGACCTTCCGAGTCATTACGATCAAATGGATTGAAAAAAATTAAACAATCCCTTTTAACTCTCCTAATTATGAGATTTCTCTTTTTATCAATTTTTCAAAAAAAACTAAAAAAATATTTACTTAATTTGTCAATTAAATAATAAGATAACTGCTAACTAAATAAACTAAAAAAATGGAAAGGCTTAACTCTCCAAAAAAAATAAAATTCCAACATCCATTTATATTTATTACATTTCATGATGAACCCATGATTAAAGTTTGACAAAAAAAAATGTTGCACCATCCAAAAAAGATCTCGTTATTTGAAAGAACTAGGAAGAGTTAAAAATTGGAAATAGTCATTTTAGGAAAGAATGGAAAAATCTGGAAATTTGGTTAAGTTATGTTAAGTATGATTTTTGGTCAACTTCAAACGATCATAACTCCTTGCTCAAGAAGAGTTAGGTGTGCTTCCAGATACCGTAGGAAATATCGTTGAATTATCTTTCCAACGCCGCCAAGTTTGCACAATTCCGAGTTCGTATGAGTGAGATATGCCCATTAGAAGTTCGGTTGTTTGGATAAGGAAAGTCCAATCCGGATTTTGAAAGGGTAGTTTGGTCTTTTCCTTGCCCAATTATTTTATTTCGTTTTTGGTAATCAAGTTAGGGTCTAATCAGAATTAGATCAGTTTATGCTTTTACCAAAATACGCTAGGGTTTGGAGAGAAGAGAAAAGAGGAGAAAGGAGAAGAAAAGTTTATAGTTCGTCGAATTCTTGGAGAATTTCGTGTGGATTTCGCCAAGGGTTAATCCCTACGAGGTATGTGAGACTCTGATAGTGTTGGGTTCGTTCACCCATAGGCCAAAAATGTTTAGTTCAGTGAAATTCGATCTAAAAAGATTGAAAGTTTGATGTTCTTGATATGTATATCTTAAAATTGTCTTCGTTCTTGAATTGGGCTGAATTGAGAAGTTCTGAGATCTTTCTGTCGAGTTTTAGAGTTGTTTTGAGTTAGGTTCTTAGGTACAAATGCTAGGTATCTGAATCTAAAAAGATTTTGAGAAAAATAGTCGAGTTTAGCTTTTAAGCTAACTTTTGAGTAATTATCTCAAACCAAAGAAAGAAGTTTGTTTTAAAAACATATGAGCTAAGTATATTTTTGGAGTAATATTGAGCACTGATATGGGGATGCGAGTTCATATTAACTCAACTCTCCATAAACCCTGTAGCCATCATGGGTAGTAAATGATCATACTTTTTAGATGACTCCTTAAGATACTTTTAGCATAGACTAGTGGATCCACTTAGTTAAGGCGTACTATATGACAGCAAAGTATAGGACAGTTCTGTCAGCGTGGGCAAGACGTTGTATCACTACTTAGGCTCATAGCGGTGGTTGTCGGTTAGAGAAACTCCCACAGAAACTATATTACTTTGATATATGAGTAAAGTTGAGTTTGTTATTGCATATCCTTAACAAGTTGAGTTGTTAATTACTGTTCTAAATGTTTTGTATAAATTGCACTATTATTGTTGTTTTACACTGCATTTTGAGCTGAGTTATTCCTGAGTTGAGTAAAGCCAAGGTAAGTGTTCCTTTCATGTCCTTTTCAAGCTTAAGTTGTGTTTAGCATTCCAACTCGCATATTCGTACATTCAATGTACTAATGCCAGTTATCCTGCATCGTCTTATGATGCAGACGCATGTAACCAGGATCAACATCCAACGCCTGATTGATTAAGTTGAGCACTTAGGGTCAGTTAGTGAGCCTCTTTGATTTCCGGAAGGTCTTTTTCATAAGTGTTTAGCTTTCAGTTGTTAGGATGATCGGGATTCCTGTCCCGACATCCCTTTTTGTTTTAGAGGCTTCATAGACATTTAATAGTCAGTTGTCTTTACATTATTATTTCATATGTTAAGACTTGAGTTGCCATTTTGGCCAAGTTGAATGTTTGACCTTTAAACATTCTTAGTTATTTTATTAAAAAGTTGAGTAAAGTGCAGTTGATCATTGTAATAATGCTTAGAGTCTTCCGCTAAGTAAGTAAGTCAGACCAAGGGTTTGCTTGGGGCCAGCAATGATTTTCGAGTGCCAGTCCCACCCAGGGTGTAGGCTCGAAGCGTGACAATTTACATCCATTGTGTGGTTTGCAGGCTATTACACAGTGGGATTCCAAAACAAAAATGTCCTTTTAAATTTTCTACCAAATCATTATAGGCCACACATTGATTTTCTTACGGATTTATTCACATGTTGTCCATAACGAGTAGGGTATTTCAATTTCTTTCTGACGACAAGGTACTCTTTCATTATCAATTTGTTTGTTTGATTTGATACAAAAAAATTTAAAATAAAAGGGAAAAGGGTCTGATATACCCCTCAACTTTGTCATTTAGAGCTGATATACCCCTCGTTATGAAAGTGGCTCATATATACCCCTACTTATATACAAATGGCTCACATATACCCTTTTCCTCTAACGGAAATGAAAAATATTAATTTTAGTTTAATTTTTTATTATTTTTTTAAAAAATATATATAATCTCATATGAGTATATTTAATTCTCCTCAAACATATTTTTTTTTACTTTTTTTTTGTTTTAATGACTAATTTAGATTTATTATTTTGATGGTCAAATTTATTTATGTTTCACTAATATTCTTGTAAAACTTATTTAGAAGACCAAATTTTTTTCTTCAAATACAAAAAATTAAATTACAATATAGACAAAAAAAATAGTTTTAAATTATAATATAGCCACTAAAAATAGTTAAATTTTTTTTTACACTAAGCAATGCAAGAAAAAAAATAAGAATTAGAAACTCAAATAATTATAATAAAAGAAGTCAAAAAATAATTTATGTATGAAAAAGATTAAAATATACCTTGAACTTTGCTAGAAGAATCATATATACCCCTAAATGATTTTTAAGAAAATAAAAAATAAAAAATATAAATTTAAAACTAATTTTTTCACTTCCGTTAAATGAAGGGTCTATGTGAGATAATTTTGTAATGGTAGGGGTATATGTGAGCCGTTTGTGTAACGGTAAGGGTATATATGAGCCACTTTCATAACGAGGGGCATATCAGCTCCAAATGACAAAGTTGAGGGGTATACTAGACCCTTTTCCCAAAATAAAATTGAATTTTATGATATTAAACATGTCTCATGACATTTTAGAAATAAAAAACTCATAAATATCCATCATTTGATATATATATATATATATATATATATATATATATATATATATATATATATT
>NC_064286.1:5274077-5361042 GCF_019186545.1 Solanum stenotomum
TATATATATATATATATATATTATTTTTTACAATAATGAATACATTTATGTTAAATCATAAAGTTATAAAGTTAGCGAGGTATATTTACCTCTTTTTCCTTTATATATTTCCGTTAAAGTTAGTGGAGATTGGTTGTTGAAATTCCACACTTTGTAAGTCAGGTCGTGTTTTTTACTCCCTTAAGCAAAGAGATTTTCTACGATAAAATTTGTGTTATTTTCTTTACTGCTTTCAGTTACGCCTAAGAAACCTAGTTCCTGAAGTACTCGAGGAGTTAATTTGGTACTAGTTTCTTTCATCTTGTTTAATAGAAAATTGTCATTTTTTTAATAATTAGATAGAATTTAATTTTAAAATTCACACATTATCCTTATTAATAAAATGATTTATAACTATATAAATATTTATGAATTATTTTTTAAAAAATAAAATTTAATCTTACTTTATCTGTTAACTTTTTATACTATATAAATCATAGGCATAATACATAAATGTAACTTTCAATTTGGCTTCAGCTGACATCTATATCATTCAATTCTAAGTGTGCACAAATAGACACAATAAATTAAAGGGAAAAGGGTCTGGTATACCCCTAAACTTTGTCATTTGGAGCTGATATGCCCCTCGTTATGAAAGTGGCTCATACATACCCTTACCGTTATACAAACGGCTCACATATACCCCTACCATTACAAAATTAGCTCACATAGACCCTTCATTTAACGGAAGTGAAAAAATTAGTTTTAAATTTATATCTTTTATTTTTTATTTTCTTAAAAATCATTTAGGGGTATATATGATTCTTCTAGCAAAGTTCAAGGTATATTTTAATCTTTTTCATACATAAATTATTTTTTGACTTCTTTTATTATAATTATTTGAGTTTCTAATTCTTATTTTTTTTTCTTGCATTGCTTAGTGTAAAAAAAAAATTAACTATTTTTTGTGGCTATATTATAATTTAAAACTATTTTTTTTGTCTATATTGTAATTTAATTTTTTGTATTTGAAGAAAAAAATTTGGTCTTCTAAATAAGTTTTACAAGAATATTAGTGAAACATAAATAAATTTGACCATCAAAATAATAAATCTAAATTAGTCATTAAAACAAAAAAAAGTAAAAAAAAATATGTTTGAGGAGAATTAAATATACTCATATGAGATTATATATTTTTTTAAAAAAAATAAAAAAAATAAAACTAAAATTAATATTTTTCATTTCCGTTAGAGGAAAAGGGTATATGTGAGTCATTTGTATATAAGTAAGGGTATATATGAGCCACTTTCATAACGAGGGGTATATCAGCTCTAAATGACAAAGTTGAGGGGTATATCAGACCCTTTTCCCTAAATTAAATAAATAGACAAATTCCTTTTATATGACATCCTACGTGACAATTCTGTACCCTAAATGACGTCTTATGTGCAAATAATTGAGATGGAGTACCTTCTTTTCCTTAAGCTCTCACAAGTTTTACACCAAATCAATTATTGGTCACACAATGATTTTCTTTGATTCATTCGCATATTGTCAATAACGAGTAGGGTACATTATTCTATGGCATCCATAGATAATTTTTTTCTCAAAGTTTGATGGCATATTTAAGTCTTTTCTCTTTTTATAATAAAGAATATATTTACTCGGAATCACAAAGTTGACAGCTATATATGCCAAACATATTGACTTTTGACCACAAAAACTTTCGGTCAAAAAACCGTCGGGTGCGCACATAGCACAGGAAAATCATGGACTATAGCACATGAAAAATGGACAAATTCCTATTACTACTTGATATCCATAAGTTCTAAAGTTGTCAAAAATATCCATAAGTTTGTAATATCATTTTATAATGAACAAGTTCTGTGAAAAGTCAAGATCAACGAACACAATTAATATGAATCTGAAAAAAGAGGAAATAAGCAAATAAAAAGGAAATATTATTGATTTGTATATAAATAAACTATTACTACTTGTAATTGAAAGTGACTACGGAGAGCAAACACGGATAACAACAAACTAGAACTGAAATTCAGTTCAAAACTATAAATGTTGATTGTTTTTATAAAACATAAAAGTTTAGGGTGATTTTAAATTTATAAAAGTTCCCAAATCTAAAAAAATGGTTTTGCATAACCGAAATTATTTTCTTAACAAATAATGGCATGGATGAATTTTTTCTCAAATAAAAATGACATAAATTGTAACGACATGTTCCCGTCGTTTTAGAAAAGCCCAATGGACGAAAAATTGGGGCAAGAAAACTTTTTTGTAGTATTTGGATTTTTCTAACCTAGTCCAGATTTGGACGAAATCGGAGTTTTTGAGGTGTAGGGAAATCTGGTAACAATCGGGTGAATCATTTATGTTTTTGATTGTATGAGTGGTTAGATAATTCGTTAAGGAATCTGTACGACTTTACGGAATTGAATTCAGGCGAGTAGAACTCCCGAAATCGATCTTAACGTAAGGGATATTTTCTGAACATCGTTGTTTAGAGGTGTGTTGTGAAAAGGGGATTTTGGAATTCTTTAAACAACTCTCTGTTTCGTTCTAGCCGCTTTGGCGTTAGATTGTGCCACTCTGGCGGTGCTGCTACAGCGGGATGATGGCTGCTGTGGCGGGCTTGATGCGAGTTAAGGTCATTAATAAACCCCCAAATGACCTTATTATGCACTTTTTTGACTTTTAGAGCTAAGGAATGAACCCCAGGCGACTCCTACTCATTTTTTACCGTTCTTGAGGCTAAAGGTAAGTTTTTCACTCCCTGAATCCGTTTTTCGATCCGTAGAACGTAATAGAATGGGTGAATATTGATGGGGGAAGGTTTTGTTATAGATTCTATGGTGGAAACAACCCTAATTTGGATAATTGGGATCATGGGTTTGATTTAGGGTTCATAGAATTGTTAGTAATTCAGGTAATTAGTGATTGTTTATTAATTCCCATATTATATTGATTGTTTGTAGGCCAAGAACAAGCGGTACGAATTCGGAAAGGAAATGATCAAGTTTCTTAGGGTTTCAAACTTGTTTCGAGGTAGGTGATGGTTGTGATTCTATGATTGTGTGATGTATGTTTGTTCTTGCTTCATTATGATACTTGTATATGTATGAATGTTGCAATGTTTATCACACTTGTTGCAAATGAGATAGATGAATGATGATTGCCATGAAATCATGACCTAAATGTATGATCTTGATGATATACTTTAGATTGTGATTGTGGTATGTTGAATGGATCGGTTGCCACGTTTCGGCATAACTAACTTGGATCGGTGACCACGTTCCGACATAACTATGGGATCGGTTGTCACGTTTCGGCATAATTATGGGATCGGATACCACGTTTCGATATGATAATTGTTTGGGTTGTAGTAATGGTTCTCCTATCAGAGAGTTAGTATGTGTGTCAATCACGATGGTTTGGGTCGTGACAAAGTTGGTATCAGAGCCTAGGTTCGTTGATCTCGATGTACCAAAATGAGTATAGTAGAGTCTCGCAGAACGGTACGGGGACGTCTTTACTTTTCTTCAAGAGGCTATAGGACTTTAGGAAATCTCTATTTTTCGCTTGTCTCGTTTCGTGCTATAACTTGATTCCAATTGGTATCTGGCTATTCAAATTGGTATCTAACCTCCTTCCCTCTTCTGTCCGCAGATGGTTAATACTAGATTCAGCGGCGTCAGGCCCGTAGCTCCCGTTAATGCTCCAGTTGAGAAATCTGCAGTGAGAGGTTGCGATCGAGGCAGGGGTAGAGGAAAAGCTAGGGGTAGAGGTCGTGGAAGAGTAACGCCTGTTGGAAATGGAGCTCCTATTGAGAATGTTCCTTTGAATGAGAACCCTCATGCGCATCATGAAGATATTGAAGAGAAGAATGTTGATGTTGAAGATGTTGATAAAGTAGGACAAGAGGAAGAGGTGCAGGCTGGGACTATAGGTGTTCCTTCTTTCTGCTTAAGTAACTCAAGCGCCTACTAATCCTCATGTTGCTAACACTGCGCCCAAGGTGGGTGGGATTGGAGGTAATGATGCTTTCTTCCGTCCTTTGTTGGGTTCTGTTATGACTGGTAATGAACATGAAATATTGACTAAGTTTCTGAAGCTAAAGTCTGTTGTGTTTCTTGGTTCTGAGAATGAGGATGCTTATGAGTTCATTCTGGATTCCTATGAGAGGCTTTATAAATTGGGTATTGTTCATCAGCATGGGGTTGAGTTTGTGACTTTCCAATTTCAAGGTGAAGCTAAGCAGTGGTGGAGAGCTTATATAGAATGCAGATCTTCTACTTTATGCTCTATTTCTAAAGAAGTATGTGCCTAGGACTTTGAGAGATCGCAAGAAGGATGAGTTCATGGCTTTGGAGCAAGGTGGTATGATTGTGGCTGCTTATGAGGCCAAGTTCCATGTTGTGTCTAGATATGCTACTCAATTGGTGACTACTGAGGAAGAGAGAATCCAATTATTTAGTAGGGGGCTAAATTCTGAGTTGAAAGTATTATATGTTCATATGACTTTTGCGGGGAGGAGCTTTAATGAGGTAACAAACTATGTTAAAAAAGTGGAAGGGGTGAGGCGAGACAGTCAAGCTAAGGCATGGGAAAAAAGGACCAAGAGCTCGGGTAACTTTCAAGGTTCTTAATCCAAGAGGTCCGGAAGGCCAACGCCTGCAGCCAAGCCAATTTAGTCCGTTATGCCCGCCTCTGCAGGTAGTTACTCGGAAACTCCATCTCATAATTTTCAGGATAGCCAGAGAGTTGCGCCTTCGACAAGCAGCAGACCATCTTTTGATCATACTTGTTACACTGTGGAGAACCTGGGCATATGAGGAGAGATTGTCCTCACCCACGTGTGTTAGATTCCACGCAGCAGCAATCTAAAGCAGTGGTACCCGCGGGGAATGGTAATAATGGTAGAGGACGTCCAAAAGGTGGGTGAGGAGGTAATCAGCGAGGTCGTGGATGTAGAGGAAATGGTAATGCAGGCAGAGGTAATGTGCAACCAGGCAGGGAAGTAGTTCGTTAAGATGATAGGGCTCAGTGTTATGCCTTCTGGGCAAGAATGAGGCAGAGGCGTCTGACGCGGTGATCACATGTACTATTCTTGCCTGTGACCGGATGGCTAATGTGTTATTTGATCCAGGTTCTACTTATTCTTATGTATCTGTGAGATTTGCCTCAGAGTTTGATATGATTTGTGATATACTTGATGCCCCTATCCATGTTTCTACCCCAGTTGGAGAGTCAGTCATAGTTATCCATGTCTATCGTGCTTGTCCTATTTTGTTTATGGGTTTTCAGACTTGGGTTGATTTGGTGATTTTGGATATGACTGACTTTGACATAATCTTAGGTATGACTTGGTTGTCCCTTTATTATGACGTACTTAATTGTAATACTAAGTCCGTAACTCTAGAAATTTTGAAAAGGAAAAAATTAGAGTGGGAAGGGGTGTACAAGCCTAAGTGAACTAAGATCATATCCTCTATTCGGGCTAAAGAATTGATAGGGCAGGGTTATTTGACTTATTTGGCTCATATTAAGGATGTTAAGATTGAAGGTCCATCCATTAGGTCTATTCTTGTGGTGTTAGCATTTATAGAAGTGTTTCCTAATGACTTGCTTGGTATGCCTCCAGATAAAGATATAGATTTTTGCATTAATTTAGAGCCTGGTACGCGTTCCATTTCTATCCCTCCATATCGCATGGCTCCGGCAGAATTAAGAGAGCTTAAGGCTCAAATCCAAGAGCTTCTTGATAAGGGATTTATTTTTCCTAGTGCTTTCCTATGAGGTGCTCCAATTTTGTTTGTTAAGAAAAAGCATGGTAGTATGAAAATGTGTATAGATTATCGACAATTGAATAGGGTCACTATTCGAAACAAGTATCCTTTGCCTCGAATAAATGATCTTTTTGACCAATTGCAAAGTACGTCAGTTTTCTCTAAGATTGATCTAAGGTCTGACTATCATCAATTGAAAATTAGGCCTGATGATGTGCCCAAGATGGCGTTTAGAACTCGCTATGAGCACTATGAGTTTTTGGTTATGTCGTTTGATTTGACCAATGCGCCTGCAGGTTTCATGAGTTTGATGAATAGGGTGTTCAAACCGTTTCTTCATTCATTTGATATAGTGTTTATTGATGATATTTTGGTCTATTCAAAAAGTGAGGAAGAGTATGTCAACCATTTTCGTATTATTTTGGGCGATCGTGGGAAACAAAGGTTGTATGCTAAATTTTCTAAGTATGAATTTTTGTTGAAATCGGTTGCATTTTTGGGTATGTAGTTTCAAAAGAAGGGGTCATGGTAGATCCCCAAAAGATTGAGGTGGTTAAGAATTGGGTTAGGCTTAGCTTTGTGACGGAAGTTAGGAGTTTTGTGGGGCTTGCTAGCTATTATCGTCGATTTGTGAAAAATTTTGCTTTCATTGCCACTCACCTAACTAACTTGACCAAAAAGGAAATACCATTTGAATGGACTGAAAAATGTGAGGAGAGCTTCCAAAAGCTCAAAATTCTTTTGACCACCGCGCCCATTCTAGCATTATCGGTTGAAGGTAAGAATTTTATTGTTTATTGTGATGCTTCATATTCTGGTTTGGGTGATGTTTTGATGTAGGATAAGAATATTATAACTTATGCCTTGCGTCAATTGAAGGTGCATGAGAGGAATTATCTAACACATGATTTGGAGTTGGCAGCGATAGTGTTTGCTCTTAAGATCTGGCAGCATTACCTCTATGGTGTTAAGTGTGAAGTGTTTACCGATCGTCGTAGTTTGCAACATGTGTTCACGCAAAAGGATCTGAATTTGAGACAGTGAAGGTGGATGGAGTTACTTAAAGATTATGATGTGACCATTCAATACCATCTGGGCAAGGCTAATGTGGTGGCAGACGCTTTGAGTCGAAAAACGGTGAGTATGGGTAGTTTAGATTGCTTAAGTGCATCCAAGCAACCTTTGGCTAAGAAAATTCAGACCTTAGAGTCTAAGTTCATGTAGTTGGACATCTCAGAAAGAGGTGGGGTGTTAGCTAGCATTAAAGTGAGGGCCACATTCATTGAGGATATCAAGGCGAAACAATTTGAGGATGAGAATTTAGAGGAACTTAGAAAGAAGACTGCAAATGGTAAGGCACAAGAAATCACTCTTAATATGGATGTTGAACTCAATTTTAAAGGGAGAATCTGTGTTCCTAGAGTAGATGACTTGATTGAGAAATTGTTGGCAGTGTCTCATGGTTCGTGATATTCTATTCATCTGGGTGTGACCAATATGTATAGAGATTTGAAGCCCATTTATTGGTGGTCGGACATGAAGAAAGACATAGGGGAGTTTGTGGCGAAGTGTCAAAATTGTCAACAAGTGAAGTATGAACATCAAAGGCCGGCAGGTTTACTCAAAGAATGCCAATTCCGGAATGGAAGTTGAAAATAATAGCCATGAATTTTGTGGTTGGTCTTCCCAAGACTTTGGGAAAATTTGATTCTATTTGGTAGTGGTTGATAAATTGACCAAGTCAACCCATTTTATTCCGGTAAAAATAGATTATAATGCTGAGTAATTAGCTAAAGTTTATGTGAAAAAGATAGTGAGGTTGCATGGGGTGCCCCTCTCTATCATCTCAGACCGTGGTACCCAATTCACATCCAAGTTTTGGAGGAAATTGCATGATGAATTGGGCACACAACTCACTTTTAGTACAGTCCTCCATCCACAGACAGACGGGCAGTCAGAGAGGACTGTTCAGGTATTAGAAGACTTGTTGAGGGCATGTGTGCTTGATTTTAGAGGGCATTGGGATAAATTCATACATTTGTGTGAGTTCTCCTATAATAATAGTTATCACTCCAGCATTGATATGACACCATTTGAGGCACTCTATGGGAGGGGATGTAGATCACCCATATGATGGTTTGAGGCTGGAGATGTGAAATCTTTGGGGGTTGATTTAGTGAAGGGCGCTCAAGATAAGGTGATGAGTATTCAAGCTAAACTTCTAGCAGCCCAGAGTAGATAGAAGAAGTATGTGGATCATAAGGTAAGAGACATGGCGTTTCAAATCGGTGAGAATGTTCTTCTTAAGGTATCACCAATGAAAGGGGTGATGAGATTTGGTAAGAAAGGAAAGTTAAGTCCGTGATACATTGGTCCATTTGATATTCTTGAATGTGTGGGACCGGTATCGTATAGATTGGCTTTACCTCTAAATTTATCGGGAGTTCATCCGATATTTCATGTGTCTATGTTGAAGAGATATCAGGCGGACGGAGATTATATCATAAAGATGGACTCAATTGTGTTAGACAAGGACCTCCAATATGATGAGGAACTGATTGCACTTCTTGATCGTGATGTGCGTAAGTTGAGGACCAAGGAGATTAAGTCCGTGAAAGTTCACTGGAAGCATCGTCCAGTTGAGGAAGCTACTAGGGAAACCGAGAGGGACATGCGAGACAACTATCCCCAATTGTTCGTCGATTCAAGTATTACTTCATCCCTTTCTTAGCCTATTTTCCTAAGTTTTGTCACTCGGGGACAAGTGATGGGTAAATTGGTATCTATTGTAACGACTTATTCCCGTCGTTATAGAAAAGCCAATTGGGAAAAATTTGGGGCTGGAAATTTTTTATGTAGTATTTGGATTTTCCTAACCTAGTCCAGATTTGGACGAAATCGGAGTCTTTGAGGTGTAGGGAAATCTGGTAACAATTGGGTGAATCATTTATGATTTTGATTGCATGAGTGGTTAGATAGCTCGTTAAAGAATCCGTACGACTTTACGGAATTGAATTAGGGTGAGTAGAACTCCTGGAATCGATCTTAGCGTAAGAGGTATTTTCTGAGCGTTGTTGTTTAGAGGTGTGTTGTGAAATGGGAATTTTGAAATTATTTAAATAGCTCTCTGTTTCGTTCCAGCCGCTTTGGCCCTAGATTGTGCTACTCTGGTGGGGCCGCTACAGCGGGATGATGGCCGTTGTGGTGGGCTTGACGCGACTTAAGGTCGTTAATAAACACCTAAATGACCTTATTATGCACTTTTTGACTTTTAGAGCTAAGGAACGAACCCTAGGCGACTCCTACTCGTTTTTCACCATTCTTGAGGCTAAAGATAAGTTTTTCACTCCCCGAATCCATTTTTCGATCCGTAGAACGTAATAGAATGGGTGAATATTGATGGGGAAGGTTTTTTTTATAGATTCTATGGTGGAAACAACCCTAATTTGGATAATTGGGACCATGAGTTTGATCTAGGGTTCATAAAATTGTTAGTAATTCGGGTAATTTGTGATTATTTATTGATTCCCATATTATATTGAGCAGAACGAATCCAGAAAGGGAAGGATCAAGTTTCTTAGGGTTTCAAGCTTGTTTCGAGGTAGGCGATGGTTGTGATTCTATGATTGTGTGATGTATGTTTGTTCTTGCTTCATTATGATACTTGTATATATATAAATGTTTGCGATATTGATCACACTTGTTGCAAATGAGATAGATGAATGATGATTGTTATGAAATCATGACCTAAATGTATGATTTTGATGATATACTTGTGATTGTGATTGTGGTGTGTTGAATGGATCGGTTGTCACGTTTTGGCATAACTAACTTGGATCGGTTGCCACGTTCAGACATAACTATGGGATCAATTTCCATGCTTCGACATAATTATGGGATCGGATACCACGTTCCGGTATGCTAATTGTTTGGGTTTGGGTTCCACGAGAGGACCAATAATTTGATATAAAATGTTAAGTTGTTCGTTGGTCGTAAATGTTGATAATATTGTATATGTTGATATATATGTGTGTGATTATATTGTTGTGATGACTTGCTTATGTTACACTTAGTGGGATAGCCGCGTGATCCTACTAGTACACGGTGGTTATGTACTGATGCTGCATTTGCTTTTATTTTTGTTGAGTACAGGGCATCTTCAAGCGGCTACTGATAGACCTCACTTAGAAGACCAGTGATCGTTCATATTCAAGGGTGAGCCAATTCTTTCAGGCTATCATTGGTTCTCTTTCGTCTATGTCCACCATTTCCGGACTTAGACTATGTTATAGTTAGTTGGTTAGTTCATTAGATTGGGGTTGCATCCCTTCTTGTTTAGACTTGGTTCATTGTTAGATGTTTTGGTACATTGACTTTCAGGTTCTTGGTTTTTCTTCCGCATTGTTTAGTTCTTGTTAGACTTTTGTTGGAGTTTATGGGAACTCCCTCTTTATTTCCTTAGTATTTAACTGGCTTCCGTAACTTAAATGCCTTAAATTTTATTTAGTTTCATGATTTGGGTTGTAGTAGTGATTCTCCCACCAGAGAGTTAGTGTAGGTGTCAATCACGATGGTCTAGGTCATGACATAAATGAACCAAATTTTTAACGGATATAAATAAGTTTTTTTTCAAAACTCGATAGTATATTTGAGCATTTTCCTTTTTTATAATAAAGAACATATTTACTCTCAATCGCAAAGTTGATTGACGGCAATATAAGCCAAACATATTGATATCCCTTTTGTTAACCAAACAAAAATATGGCTTCGATTATTGAGCAATGCCAAGTTGCACCACCTACATGTGCCATAGATAAGCTAACACTCCCTTTAACTTGCTTTGATACTTTGTGGATATTAGATAACCATCATATACCAAGGATTTTATTCTATAAACTCCACAATATTGACAAAAATAGTTTCATCCAAAATATTATTCCTACTCTCAAACATTCACTCTCACTCACTCTCAAACACTATCTACCACTAGCTGGCAACCTTGTTTGTCCATGGAATTCTACCTGTTATTCTGAACTACGTTATGTAACAGGAGATTCTATATCTGTTACATTTTCTGAAAGTAACATGGATTTCGATTATCTTGTTAGTAATGATCATATACATAACGCTAATGATTTTCATCCCTTTGTTCTTAAAATGGCGGAACCTGAAGATGCATCCGGGGTCCAATTTGCATCGATTGTAGCTATTCAAGTGACACTTTTTCCGAATCATGGCATATCTATTTCTTTCATTAGCCATCATTTCGTTGGTGATGAATCTACCATAGTAGGTGTCACGACCCAAAAATGGACGTGATGGCACTCGTCTTATCCCACCGAGACAAGTCAGCCTAAAACTCTGCCTTTACGATAAAATACGGAAATTTATAATCAACTTAAAAATACCCCAAAACCTGGTTGTCACGTGTACCAGCCTCTAATGTGTTATAACAAAATTGAAAGAAAATTCAAATCTCAAATGAAATTGTTTCTAGAATAGAACAAGATCATAATTAAGGAGAAAGAAGGTCCGCTGAAATGACAAGTAGTTACCTCACAAACCTCTGCAAGAAGCCTCAGACAAGGAGAAGAAAAGATATCACAAAGGTTCGGGCTAGTAACTTACAAAAAAATGTAGTAGTAAGGGGTGAGTGACAAACCACACAGTACCCAACAAATAAACTTCTAAGCACAAGCTAAGGGAATGGAATACGGGTACTCCTTACACCCCAACTGAACCTCCACGACTACAACCTGCATAAAATCAGTCCAACCTAACAGTTCACAATTTATATAGCACACAGCTCAACGACAACACTCTAATAATTACATATCCTCAACAACAAGCTCAATATTCATCAATCACAACTATCACATACATAAAACCAGCCCAACCTAACAGTTCACAATTTACATAACACACAGCTCAACAACAACACTTTAACAATTATATATCCTCAACAATAAACTCACTATTCATCAATCACAACTTCCACCGAAAGGCACTCACAAGATCAACAACACAGAAGATCAAGTTCATCAATGATAAAGATGTGCAATGTCAAGTATAGTGATGCATGTTTGACCTAGTGATACACACCCGATGTCTCTGAGTCTGGGATCTATGGGGGACAAATTTGTTCATGTATCCATCGCAGCGTGCGCTACGATCCTCGTTAATAGTAACCATCACGGCATGCGATACGTCCCTTGAAATATAGTATCCGTCGCGGCGCGTGACACGTCCCTCGAAATATAGTATCCATCGTGGCGCGCGATACGTCCCTCGAAATATAGTATCCATCGCGGCGCGCGATATGTCCCTCGAAATGGTACATCCTATTTAATTTCTTATTTTTTTTCTCAATTCACATAACACTTGTCACAACTATGTCTCAGAACATTGCAAATGACATGTTCACACAAATAATGAGGAGATGACCATTTTCATAACATTGCACAATTCACAACAACACAATTATGATACAACATCAACAATGATTCAACAAGCCTTTCAAATCATTCTCAACACATCACACACAAACAATTAATCACATTGCCTTTTATTACCCCTTTTTCATCATTAGAATTAACCAATGTGGACAAGTCAACCCATCACCAAGTCTCACTACCCCCAAACACGTATTACAAGGAAATATACAAATTTCATACACTTAACAAGAATTTAGAAATTCACTTGCCTCAAATAGTCGAACAATCACTTCGGAATTGAATTTTCTTAAATACAATGCATTTTTTCGTATAATCTATATATGTTTGAGTTAAGAGAAATATAATAAATGATGAAGATCAATACAAAAAAAATTGTAATTAACAATAATGAATAAAAGAGGATTAGTTTATTATTCTTATCCTTATCCTTTCTACTTTACCCTTTACCTACATTTCGTCTCTTTTATTCGTTTTATCTTCTTTTCTTTGTTTCTTTCTTTAATTCTCTTTTATTTGTTTGTTAAATTGAAAAAAAAAAAACTACCTTTTAGTAAATGTTAGTAAGGATAAATAAATAAATTGCGAGCAGACATAGAGAAATAGTATTATTATCTTCCTTTACATATAAATTAAATGTAGTTAAATATATTTATAACATTTGAAAAGATAAAATTGTGAAATAATAAAAGTTTATTTAGAATTCCACAATCATGATAAAAAATGCTAAAATTATTATTAACAAATTTAAATTATGAAAGAATTTAATTAATAGAATGAGAGAGCACAAATAAATAAAATTTTAAAATAAAGAAAAATGTTGAAGAGCATCACGTGAAGCAACTAAAAAAACTCCAAAAGCAAGCAAAAATTTTACTGACATGAAATCTATTGTCATTAATGGGATCAAACTATGTTATACATATTTATATATAAAGTTGATTTACGTGTTAATAGTTGATACACTAATTTAAATGATTGTTTTCATGTATACAAGTGTATACTATATATTCAAGCATAAATATAACGTTATTATTTTTTTAATATTATCCGCGCATCACGTGGACACATAATTGGACAATTCCATTCAACCTTTCCCTCTAATATCCAATTAACACTATATTGAATTTATAACTCCAATTCTCCAAACACTAAACTGACATACAAATTGATAACCTTCAATTTGAATTTAAGGGTAATACTGTCGTGATTTCGTGCCCTCGGCGGTTCTTGCCTGAATTTGGTGGTATTATTTATTATTGATTAAATTCTTTCTACTTAAATTTAATATAGTAGAAATAGTAATTTTTTTATAAAAATTTATGAAAATGACCTTTCAAATCATTACAGAAGGGTTCATAAAGTCATGGGCTTTGCTCAACAAAAATGACGAAAATGATCATGATGAGTTCCGTTTTATGATCGGTCTATTGTCAAAGACCCTTATGGACTAAGAGATTATATATGGGAAGAAACATAAGACAAAGATGAGTGACATAATTGTGACTCCTCGTCATGATATTAACATAGTTCGAGGTACATTTACTATAGGACGAGATCACATTGAAAAACTCAAGAATTTAATGCATGCGCAACAATTCCTCCTCTTATTTTTTCACCCGCATGGAATTGGGCTCAACTTTTAGATTTGGATTATCTTCTTTTTTCATTATTTTTTGAAAAAACTACTTAACTACACATATATCACTACCATTTATACAATATTTGCCTCTAGTTTAAAACAATTACACATACTATCACTTTTAATATTTATATGATATATTTTAAAAGATTTAATCAGATACACAGATCCTTTAAATATGGTATTAAATAATTATCTTAAATTTAAACTCCTTAATTAATGGCCCATTAACAAGTCAAGGTCTTATACTCACATCCATCAACCCTCTTTCATTCCCACATCCATCAACCCTCCTTCATTCCTAATTCACATCTATTGCCTCTTGACTTCATTCTCAACCCAATCTGCTTAATTGCTGCATAACTACTGCTCTTCAATTAGGCATATGCAACCCTTTCCCAAAGCTAAATGTCACAAGGACTAATCCAGCGGTTGGAGTAATATCACTGGATTCAGCAAACTTTTGGATCTATGATGTAGGAGGAATGTCAGATGCAAGCATCATTGGATTCAAAATGCTTTGTTGCCGGAAGAATTTTGAATTTTCTTACTTTTTTTTTTTAGATTAATGATAAAATCGATATTCTATTGTCCTGATTTGTTCCTAAATTAGTGCGTTTCAGTTATATTATATATTTTGATACACACAATTATATATATTTTGATTATTATTATTATTATTATTATTATTATTATTATTATTATTATTATTATGTATTTGAGATACATATCTTGTAGGAGGAATGTCAAATGCAAGCATAATCGGTTTCAAAATGCTTTGTTGCCAGAAGAATTTTGAATTTTCTTACTTTTTCGGATTAATGATAAAAGAAATACTCTACCGTCGTGATTTGTTTCTAAATTAGTGTGTTTCAGTTATATTCTATATTTTGGATACATTATATATTGATAATAGAAAAATCAAATTAATGATTTATTATTTTAAGAATAATAAAATGAAATTAATCAAATTACATAACCAAAATATATATGTTTTTATCTTTTATTAATAATATTAATGAATTTATTATTTCAAATAATAATAAAATGAAATTAATTAAACATAGATATACTTTTTGATTTCTGCCTTAGATTTAAAGGATTTGATTAATTTAATTCCAAAATTAATCATCCATATATTCTGAAAATCCTCAATTACTCCACTAATTAAGGAAATCAGTTACAATCAATTAATTTAAATAAATAAAATACGTATCTCAGTTTTAAAATTCGGCTATCTCACAGATTCAAACTCATGTATCCTAATCATGAAATATGGTAGAGGAAGAAATAGTTAAAACTATTGGGAATCTTAGCAATTAGGACCTAAACTAGTGGGATTTATGTAGTTTTCCTTCTTTTTTTCTCTCTTTTATGCCATTTTTTTTCTAATTTTTTGTTTAAATTTATTAGACACATTTTTTTTATTCTTCTTGTATCTATTAGTCATTTTATTTCAATATAATTTTATGTACAACTCTTTAAAAATGATGAATTATATATATAAAGATAAATTAGATGTAATTGAATGAAGAAACTAAAAATCGCCAATATCATTTTAATAATATATATTTAATAGAATTCATGGAATTTCTTTCTATTTTTTGAATTCTATTTTAGAAAGATGGAAACTAAACTTATTTGATTTATTCGTCAATTTTTTTTTCAACAAGTGATGACTAACCTAGTAAATTAAACTACATGAACTAAAAAATTGACGATGCCATTTATTTATCTTCTGAATATGCATTATAATATTAGTAAATCTATACTTACACACTTTTAGAGAATCTTGATAATTTTCCTAGTAATATGTGTTTGAATGGATACTAATTTTAAAAAAATTTAAATGCAAAATAAAGTAAAACATTACAAAATAAAAGTTTAAAAAATATAAAAAAAATTTAAGAATGTTCAATGGAGCAGGGTAACAGTAGGAAGAAATGCTTAATGCGGTACGATAAGGTAATATAAATTTAGCGGGTTAAGGTAAATATTTTTCTTCTCCGTCTCGCTTCCTTTTTCATCCTTTAATTTTCACGTGTTTTAGGAATTAACTTGTGTAATACAACTTATCCACTAATTTTTTTTTTATCAACGTAGCTTTGTTCTCAATATCTTTGATTAGTTTGGTGTTAACTTTTATCAACCAATGAGATACCTTGTACAAAAAGCATGTCGGGGTTACTACGCTCACCGCACACTTACATTACCACCAGAGCTTCTTCTTTAAATTTTGAACCCCCTGAGCTTAATTCCAGGATCCACCGCTGATAATAGGTGGTTATGTATGGAGTTGTTTGGTAAAATTAGAGGACGCAATTGAAATAATAGATGAGAACGTAATGGAATATTTTGAATGTGTAGTAAATTAGCGCGATTTGATCCTCCACTTCCTTCATCTTATTTCGGAAATTGTATCATTTGGTACATTGCAAGTACAAATCAAGTTGATTTAGTAGGAAATGAAGGATTTACAATCGCGGCTGAATCAATTGGAGAAATTATTTATAAAAGGAACAAGGATAAAGAATACGTGTTGAATGGTGAGTGGTTGAAAGAAGTTGGTGGGGCGTCAAATAAGGGGAGATATCTTGCGATTACTGGATCGCCAAAGTATGACTTATATGAAGCTGGTTTTGGTTGGGGAAAGCCACAAAAATGACACTTCGTTTTTTTGGGAGTGGTTTATTGATGTCTCTTAGTAAGCCTAAGGACTCTGATGGAAATTTGGAAATTGATTTGTATTTGCCCAAATCTCGAATGAATGCTTTTGCTGCTATATTTACTGATGGACTCAGCGTCCTGTAGCCTATTTTCATTTCATGAATGTCTTGGAGGGCTAATATAGAGTTCTGCTGCTTTTCTAGAAATGATGAGCGAAATTATTTCTATTAGTTCTTGTTTGACTTTGTATTTGTGCTTTACTTTGAATAAATTTCAACTACAATATGAAATTAGTCAAATTATAAGTTGTTTTCGTCCAAGTGAGCTTTTTTTTTTTTTTGGTAGAATTAGATATATTTACATATATAAGTCCTGAGACTCCGTTGTTCAGTACATATTGTGAAATAGGGGAGCTCCCCGTACAATTCTATCAAAATAAACCTCATTCTGGTCTGCTTCCCATGCTTGAAAGGCACATTGTATTGGGACTTCAAAAATCTGCGTCCTTCCGCTACTAGCTTGCATTGTCCTGCCCTTTTTAGCTAGTATGTCACCCAGAAATTCAAAAGAGTTGTTAGGTCGTGCATCGAAAACCTGTTTTGAGAAAAATGGAGCGCGACAATTTTGAGTGAATTGGTTGAGGTTATTTTTCTCTATATTTTATACTCTCACATTTATATAGTGAATTGCTCATCTCTTTTGTGGATGTAGGTCAATTGATCGAACCACATTAAATCTTTGTGTCTTTTGGTAGATTTCTCATTTGTCTTCTTACTCGTGGTCTTTCGAGGTTTGTTTTGTTAACTTCCGTATGACATCTAATTAATTCCAGTCTTAACAAAAAGTTCCCAAATACTTTTGTAAAAAAATATTTAAGAATTTAAATTGTTTATCAAAAATAATGGTCAAATAATAACAAATTGTATGGTCAAATCCATTATGGTACTGATATTCCCACTATCTTATAAGTACTGTCTGCACTGATATTCCAAAATCTTTATTTTATTCGTAAGTAGTTCATTTTACTTTATTTATCTAATTTAAACTTTAATATAGAGTTTAAAAAAACAAATGATCTTAAGCATACCAATTAATATTTTTTAATAAATAAATCAATTATAGATTTTATATAATTAAGTAATATAGGCCTTTTGATGAAAATAAATAAATATCATCATTTGTAAAACGACAAAATTATGTATATGCATAATTATTTTTCTCCCTTTATATATTGCTGCTTTTAACTACTCAAGTCCCACGTTATCTTTATTTTTCTGCAAATCCCACAAATTCATTCACGTTAACTTTTATTTACACTATATAATAATAAAAAAATAATCATAATTGAGATGGAGTACTTTCTTTTCGTTAAGACCTCACATGTTTTATCCCAAATCAATTATTTTGTCACACAATGATTTTCTTTGATTCATTCACATATTGTGAATAACGAGTAGGGTACATTATTTATTTATTTTGTTGACAAGGTACTCCCTTATTTTTAATTTATTTATTTGATTTGATATAAAATATTTAAGTTAATAATGTGAGAAATATATGGGAAAAATATTATTGAATTGTGTATCTAAATAGTTACATTGAAACCCTATTTATAGACACTACATTGGAATCCTTTTCCAACTAGGATTCCTGTTCTTATTCCTATTCCTGTTCCTATTCTAAGTAGGAAATACTTATTTATATTCTAACACTCCCCTCAAGCTAGTGCATACAAATCATATGTACCTAGCTTGTTACAGATGTAATTAATACGAGGACATGTGAGGGACTTGGTGAAGATATCTGCAAGCTGGTCATTTGACTTCACAAATTTCGTAACAATATCTCCCGAGAGTATCTTTTCTCTGACAAAGTGACAGTCAATCTCAATGTGCTTAGTCCTTTCATGAAACACTGGATTTGTTGTGATATGAATAGCCGCTTGATTATCACACACAAGTTCCATCTGATCAATTTTGCCAAATTTTAGTTCTCCCAGCAACTGTTTGATCCAAACTAGCTCACAAGTTGTTTTCGCCATTGCTCGATATTCTGATTCTGCACTAGATTGAGCAACCACATTCTATTTCTTACTCTTCCATGACACCAAATTACCTCCTACTAAAACACAATATCCGGATGTCGAACGTCTGTCAGAGGGTGATCCTGCCCAATCAGCGCCTGTATATCCAATGATATGCTCATGGCCTTGATCCTCAAAGAGTAGTCCTTTACCGGGAGCTGACTTTATATATCGCAGAATACGAACAACTGCTTCCCAATGACTATCACAAGGGGAAGTCATAAACTGACTTACAACACTCATAGGAAAAGAGATGTCAGGTCTAGTCACTGTGAGATAATTCAACTTTCCAACAAGCCGTCTATACCTTTCAGGATTACTAAGTGGCTCCCCCTGTCCTGGAAGGAATTTAACATTCGGATCCATAGGAGTGTCAATAGGTCTACAACCCATCATTCCTGTCTCCTCAAGAATGTCTAAGGCATACTTGCGTTGAGAAATAACAATACCTGATCTAGACTGAGCAACCTCAATACCTAGAAAATACTTCAATCTGCCAAGGTCTTTAGTTTGGAAGTGCTTAAAGAGATGTTGCTTCAAATCGGTGATACCATCTTGATCATTACCGGTGATAACAATATCATCAACGTAAACAACCAAATAGATACATCGACTTGGTGCAGAATGCCGATAAAACACAGAGTGATCAGCTCCACTACGAGTCATGCCAAACTCCTGAATTACTGTGCTGAACTTCCCAAACCAAGCTCGAGGAGACTGTTTTAGACCATAGAGTGACCTGCGCAATCGACATACAAGGCTACTAGACTCCCCCTGAGCAACAAAACCAGGTGGTTGCTCCATATAGACTTCTTCCTCAAGATCACCATGCAGAAAAGCATTCTTAATGTCCAACTGATGAAGAGGCCAATGACGAACGGCAGCCATAGATAGAAAAAGACGAACAGATGCAATTTTAGCCACAGGAGCGAAAGTGTCACTATAATCTAGCCCAAATATCTGAGTATACCCTTTGGCAACAAGGCGAGCCTTAAGTCGATCAACTTGACCGTCTGGACCAATTTTAACTGCATAAACCCAACGACAACCAACAGTAGATTTACCTGCAGGAAGGGAGACAAGCTCCCAAGTACCACTTTTATGTAAAGCAGACATCTCATCAATCATAGCCTGTCTCCATCCAGAATGAGAAAGTGCTTCACCTGTAGTCTTAAGAATGGAAATAGAGGACAAAGACGACACAAATGCATAATGGGGTGATGATAGACGATGATAACTTAAGAAGGTATAATGTGGGTTAGTATTTCGAGTGGATCGTATACCTTTTTGAAGTGCAAGAGGTTGGCTAGGAGGAGGGAAGTCCGCAGTAGGAGCAGGGTCTGGCGTATGACATGAATCATCTGGGACTAGGGTTGGACGTGGACGGCGATGATAAGTTAGTAGTGGTGGCACTACAACTGGAGATGTAGAAGTAATCGTAGATTCCTCAAAGGTTGGCATAGGTAAAACCTGAGGTATGGGTAAGACCA
Source organism: Solanum stenotomum (assembly GCF_019186545.1). NCBI lineage: Eukaryota > Viridiplantae > Streptophyta > Magnoliopsida > Solanales > Solanaceae > Solanum > Solanum stenotomum. The sequence continues at coordinate 5,294,192 of NC_064286.1, forward strand.
TAGATACATCAGGATGATCAGAAGATGTATAGTAAGGTTGAGACTCAAAAAATGTAACATCAGCGGACATAAGGTATCGATAAAGATCATGTGAATAACAATGATACCCTTTTTGAACTCGAGAGTAACCAAGAAAGACACATTTAAGGGCACGAGGAGCTAATTTATCTTTCCCTGGGGCTAAATTATGAACAAAGCATGTGCTTCCAAAGACACGAGGGGGGATAGGATAGAGATGTGACTGAGGAAACAGTATGGAATGTGGAACCTGATTCTGAATAGAAGAAGACGACATTCTATTAATTAAATAACAAGATGAAAGGACTGCATCACCCTAAAAACGCAGCGGAACATGGGATTCAATGCGGAGAGTGCGAGCAGTCTCAATGAGATGCCTATTCTCTCTTTCTGCTACACCATTTTGCTGAGGAGTGTAAGGACAAGATGTTTGGTGAATAATTCCTTGGTGAGACATAAACTCCTGAAACTGGGATGATAAGTATTCTAAGGCATTATCACTACGAAAAGTACGAATAGAAACACCAAACTGATTTTGTATTTCAGCAAAGAAACTTTTGAATATAGAAAATAACTCAGAACGATCTTTCATTAAGAAAACCCATGTGCATCTCGAATAATCATCAATGAAACTAACAAAATAACGAAATCCTAAGGTGGAACTGACTCTACTAGGACCCCAAATATCAGAATGAACTAATGAAAAAATAGACTCTGAACGACCCTCAGTACTACGTGAAAATGTAGCACGAGTGTGTTTCCCAAGTTGACACGACTCACAATCTAATGTGGATAAACTAGACAAACTAGGCACCATCTTTTGCAGTTTGGATAGACTTGGATGTCCCAAACGTTTGTGAATTAGATCTGGGGAATCTGTAACGGAGCATGCTGTTAAGGAATTTGAAGAGGTAAGATAGTAAAGGCCTTGTGATTCATGTCCTGTTCCAATCATCGGTCCAGTACTGCGGTCCTGCATGAGAAAAAAATCATCAAAAAAGGTTATGCTACAATGTAGGGCTTTCGTCAAACGACTAACCGATGCTAGATTAAAAGGAGAACCAGGGACATAAAGAACATAGTCTAGGGTGACAAAAGATACGAGTTTGGCTTTTCCAACCCCTTTTGGTTTTGTTTGGATCCCATTGGCTAAAGTAATAGCTGGAAGAGATTGTGAATAAACAATATCAGACAATAGTGATTTATTACCAGAGATATGATCAGAAGCCCCTAAGTCTATGACCCGTGATCCAAGAGTGCTTCCCTGTGACACACAAGTAAATGAATTACCCGCAACAGAAACATCGGGTTGTGCAATCGAAACTCTTTATATTTATTTGCACGATACTGAAGGAACTCTTTATATTCCTTTAGAACACTAGGATCATAACTGGGTGGTGGACCATGCAAAATATAACATATGTCACGAGTATGTCTAGGTTTATGGCAATGACTGCACTTGGATCGAGGTTTTCCAAAACGTTATTTACTTGCGTGATTTCGAAGGAGCTCATTATATTCCTTTAGAACAATAGGATCATAACTGGGTGGTGGACCATGCAAAATATAACATACATCACGAGTGTGTCCAGGTTTATGACAATGACTACACTTGGATCGAGATTTTCCAAAACGTTCTCTCTTTCGTCGATTCTCCATAGACTGGTATGTATGCTGGAAACTGACAGAAACTGCTATAGTGGTCTGAAAATATTGGAAGCTGCCGGAATCTATCGTAATCTGCCCACAGTGGCCTGAAAATTCTGATTTTACCAGGAACTTGCCAGAAACTGCCCTACAGTGGTCTGCTTTCGCCGGAAACTGCCTGTAAATCACCGGAACCCTAATTTCGGTGATCGAATCTGGAGAAAACTGATTGGGTTCTGGTCAGAAATACTGGATGACCCTAATAGAAGAAAACTGCTCGAAAACAGATGACCGGAGCAGCACTCACGCGCCAACGCGTGACCAGATCTTGTCGGAAAACTTCCACCTTCGAACGGCGCGTGGAGGCGCGTGAGGGGCTGTTTTCCGGTGGATCTAATTGGGGTTCGGTCGCCTGAGCTTCCTGAGCCTCGTGATGGTGTTGTCTTTCGCACAACACCTTCAGAACGAAATATGACACAAATCAGTCCCAATCGTCGTCGCCGGAATTTGACACGGTGACTTGAAGTTTCTCACCAATGCTCTGATACCATGTGAGAAATATATGGGAAAAATATTATTGAATTGTGTATCTAAATAGTTACATTGAAACCCTATTTATAGACACTACATTGGAATCCTTTTCCAACTATGATTCCTATTCTTATTCCTATTCCTATTCCTATTCCTGTTCCTATTCTAAGTAGGAAATACTTATTTATATTCTAACAAATAAAATATAAATTTCATATATATAATTGTTGAGTTGAGGTGCTAAAGTTAGCTCTTTAAATTATAAAGTTGTAATCTGAAATCGCTCGTTGAAGTAAATGGAGATTGGTTGTTGAAATCCTACACACTGAGGTCGTTTGGTTGGGAACAAGTTATCCCAGTATTAGTTATCCTGGGGTTAGCTATCCTGGGATAACTTGTCCTATTATGTATATGGGATAACTTATCCCATCACTATGGTATAAATGATGGGATATGGTATCCCAAACATGGCAACCAAACAAGAGAGAGATACCCCTAGTTCTAAAAATATATCCCTCAACTTAGTCATTTAGAGTTGATATACCCCTCCTTCTGAAAGTGGCTCATATATACCCCTATTGTTAAACAAATGACTCACATATATCCTTTTCGTCTCTGTGAAAGAACCCTCTTATTTCATCGGTGCAACTGCTATTTGATGAGAAAACTCCCGGAAGCGAAAAAAATTATTTTGAATTAATTTTTAGTATTTTTTTATTAAAAAAATAATCCATGTAGGGATATATTTTATCCTTCTCACATGTTTTTTTTATACTTTTTTAATTCAACGATTAATTTGAATTTATTATTTTGATACTCAAATTTATTCTTTTCACTTATTTTCTTATAAACTTTATTATAAATATCCTAAAAAAAAATTACAGATATAAAAACTAAATTACAATAGCAAAAAGAGTGGTTTTAATTTTTTTTCTCTTTTTTTTCATTCACTCTTCTTTCATTTTATTTCTCTTATTTTACACTTAAGAATGAAAGAAAAATTGAAATACGAATAAGAAACTCAAATAATAATAATCAAAGAAGTCAAAAAATAATTTATGTTGAAAAAGATTAAATACATGATTTTTAAAAATATTTAAAAAAAAATAATTATTTTTATCACTTTTGTAACTGTAGGGGTATATGTGAGTCACTTTTGTAACGGTGAGGGGCATATGTGTGCCAATTTTGTAACAGTAGGGGCATATACGAGCCACATTTGTAACGAGTGGCATATCAGCTCTAAATGACACAATTAAAGGATATATCAGGACCTTTTTCCTTGAATAAATAAGAATCTCGTTTACATTTTGTGAGGTCTTATTTCGGGAAATCCTTTGTATAGGCTCTTTGTGATTTTGTATTGTAACTTTGTAAGTTAAATGAGTTGCATTATTATTTGTAACCAATTACTAGTTAGTAGTTACCGACAACCATACACCTATCTATGATTTGATAAGAAATTTAAGAAATTATAAGACTTTTAATTCTTCTAGTATTAAACATGTCACATGACATTTTTGAAAAATTAAAACAAAAAACAATTTTATGATTTTATTTAATTTAGTAAATATAAGTAAATACACATTATTTATTAGATGACAAAGATATATGCATTATTTTTATAAGGGAAAAGTTTCAAATATGCCATCAAACTTTGAAAAAAGGCTCATCTATGACATCGGTTAAAAGTTTGGTTCATCTATGCTATTTTCGTTTGAGAAAAAACTCATCCATGACATTATTTGTTAACCAAAATGACATAAATGAGACAATTTTTTAACGAAATACATAAATGAGTCAATGTCATATTTTAATAATTTTCCTTTTAAAAAATGAATCAATTAATAACATGACCGTATTATAATTTACCACATCTAAAAATGGTTTTGCAAAAATAAATTATGACATATTTAATTATTTTCCTTTTTTATAATAAAAAATATATTTACTCTGAATAGCAAAGTTTGACGGCTATATAAGCCAAACATATTGATCTCTTTTGTTAACCAAAGAGAAATATGGCTTCGATTATTGAGCAATGCCAAGTTGCACCACCTTCATGCGCCATAGATAAGCTAACACTCCCTTTAACTTGCTTTGATACTTTGTGGATATTACATAACCATCATATACCAAGGATTTTATTCTATAAACTCCACAATATTGACAAAAATAGTTTCATCCAAAATATTATTCCTACTCTCAAACATTCACTCTCACTCACTCTCAAACACTATCTACCACTAGCTGGTAACCTTGTTTGTCCATGGAATTCTACCGGTTATCCTGAACTACGTTACGTAAAAGGAGATTCTGTATCTGTTACTTTTTCTGAAAGTACTGACATGGATTTCAATTATCTTGTTAGTAATGATCATACACATAACGCTAAGGATTTTCATCCCTTTGTTCCTAAAATGGCGGAACCTAAAGATACATCCAGGGTCCAATTTGCACCGGTTTTAGCTATTCAAGTGACACTTTTTCCGAATCATGGCATTTCTATTTCTTTCTTAAGCCATCATGTTGTTGGTGACGAATCTACCATAGTAGGGTTCATTAAGTCATGGGCTTTGCTCAACAAAAACGACGAAAATGATGAGTTCATTATTATTCCGTTTTATGATCGGTCTATTGTCAAAGACCCTTATGGACTAGGAGATTGTATATGGGAAGAAACGAAGAAACATAAGACAAAGATGAGTGACATAATTCCTCCTCCTCCTGATAATAATAATAATAATATAGTTCGAGGTACATTTACTATAAGACGAGATCACATTGACAAACTCAAGAATTTAATATTATCAAAACGACCTAGCCTGACTCATGTAACATCATACACTGTAACAGGTGGTTATGTATGGAGTTGTTTGGTAAAATCAGAGGACGCGACTGAAATAATAGATGAGAATGTAATGGAATACTTTGGATGTGCGGTAAATTACAGAGCGCGATTTGATCCACCACTTCCTTCATCTTATTTTGGGAATTGTATCATTTGGTACATTGCAAGTACAAAGCATGTTGATTTAGTAGGAAATAATGAAGGATTTATAATTGCAACGGAATCGATTGCAGAAATTATTTATAAAAGGAACAATGATGAGGAGTACGTGTTGAATGGTGATTGGTTGAAAGAAGTTGGTGCGGTGTCAAATAAGGGTCGATATCTTGCGATTGCTGGATCGCCAAAATATGACTTATATGAAGCTGATTTTGGTTGGGGAAACCCAAAGAAATGGCACTTTGTTTTTTTCGGGAATGGTTTATTGATGTCTCTTAGTAAGTCGTCCAAGGACTCTGATGGAGATTTGGAAATTGGTTTGTATTTGCCCAAAACTCAAATGAATGCTTTTGCTGCTATATTTACTGATGGACTCAACGTCCTGTAGCCCGTTTTCATTTCATGAATGTCCTGATGGGCTAAAGTAGAGTTCTGCTGCTTTTCTAGAGATATATGATGATCAAAATCATTTCTATTACTTCTTGTTTGACTTTGTATTTGTGTTTTTCTTTGAATAAATTTCAAATTATAAGTTGAGCATGGCTCTTATAATTAACATGATACACCATAATATGTGGTTATGTATGGACTTGTTTGATAAAATTATGACTTCGATTATTGAGTAATGTCTCCTAAAATTAGCATTTCTTTTGTTTTTCTCTCGCGCGCATATTATTTCTCCAATTCTCCTTTTATGTAGTTTATTTTCCTGATTGTTTTGATAGTTCATAAGATTCATTTATAATAAATCAAATAGAGATGAATATAAGAATGCTTACACATATTTAAATTTAAATAACTTTGTATGTAAAAATAGTTCAATTAAGATGCGTATTTTTAACCTCATAAAAAATCAACTGTATTATTTTTATGATAAACATAAATAGTTATTTAAAATTTTAGCACTATTTTCATGTAACCAAACACTAAAGAGACTCTTTTTCCGAATTATGGCATATCTATTTATAATAAATCAAATATAGATAAATATATTATTACTAACTCAAATTTAAGTTTAAATAACTATGTATTTAAAAATAGTTCAATTAAGATGCGTGCTCTTAACCTTATAAAAAATCAATTGTATTACTTTTAGGATAAACATAAATAGTTATTTAAACTTTTGGTACTATTTTCATGTAACCAAAAAATAAAGAGACTCTTTTTCCGAATTATGGCATATCTATTTGTTACAGTATTTTCATGTAACAAATACACACATTCGTCCTATGTGGCGTTCTACATGACAATTTCGTTCTATAGCGTTCAACGTGTATTATGCCACATAAAATGTGTGTGTCTACTTATTCAATTTCATACAAATTTAAGTGATTGCTTGTGTGCACCCAAAATTATAGGACGTAGATATCACCTAAAACCAAATTAAAGAATATATTTACGTATTATGCTTTTTTATAAAATATAAAATTTGAAGTAATTTTAAATTTTTTAAAATTTCCAAATAATATTTTTTTTCTGGTATGTGAGAATTTGAATTATTCGCCAAAAGTAATTGTCAAATAAGGACAAATTGTGTGGTCGAATATCACAAGTTCCACATGAATGCTTTTGCTGCTATATTCACTCACGGGCTTAACTTTCTATACCAAGTCTGAGAGTGTTCGAGGATTTGGCAAGGACCCCTACCAACAAATATAGACATAAAGACTATCCTCTAGTTGTGTCATAGATGAAATACTTCAAATAAATATATTATTTATTTTCTTTTTAACGCATTCTTTTTCTAATAATGTTTCTTTTAAATTAGCAAATGTTTATCTTACTTCAATTTAGAAAAAAAATAAAAAATGAAAATATTTCTTATTTTATTATAATTATTTTTTATCGATATATAAATATAAATTAATGATAGATATACTATGATCTTATATATATGACATACATTATCTGTCGAAAGGGTACATACAATTATTCTATTTTAATTGATAAAATGAGATTAAGAAGAAAAAAATATCTCCAACATTTTTATTGGTTAAAGTGATTTAAAAGAAAGAAAACAAGAACAATGTTCTTTAATAATATTTAATTAGGAAGAAGATGTGTTCAAAAAGGAAAAATAATATATTTATTCGAAAAAGGACAATTTTGACCCATTTAGTAACTATAGGGGCATTTCTGGACCAAAGTACTGATTGCAAGGATATTTTTGAATCAAAATATTGACGACAAACGTATTTTTTGGCCAAACTACAAACGGATGACATTTTTGTTCTTTTCATATAATTTAAGGGCATTTTGACCTTTTTCTCTATTTTAGTTATTTTCATTTCTTTTCTTTGTAAAATATTTATTTTAACTTCTTTTTCACTTCAAACTTTTTCTTTCTTTCATTAATTTCTTTTGTTTTCACATTTAATTATTTTTAAAAACTATGTGTAATTTTTTTTAATACAAGATAAAGAAATAAGAATATTTTTTTAAAAGAGTAAATAAAATTAATAGAAAAAACAATGAAGGAAGGTAAAAAGAGAAGTTTAGATACAAGGCAAAAAATGTGTATTAACTTAATTTAACTACAAGATAAAGAAAATAAGAATATTTCTTTTTTAAAAAAATATATACAAAAAAAAATACAAGGCATGTTGACTTAGTTGGAAAGGAAGGCTTTATAATTGCGGTGGAATTAATTGGAGAAGTCATTCAAAAAAAATGAAGGATGAAGAATGGGTCCTTAATGGTAATTGATTAAAAGCGTTGGACAACGTAGACCTAATTCAATTTTTTTCAATTGCTGGACCGCCAAAACATGACTAATATGCTGCTGATTTCGGATGGGAAAGGGCCACAAAGTTAGAATTCATTTCTCTTGACAATGATGATGGTGGAATTTCGATGTCTCTTATGCCTGTTTGGCCATGCGATATGGTATCATGATATGGAATAATGAGATGAAATTGAAGGTTTGTTTGGACATGCGATATGAAATTTTTGTGTTGTATATTTTTTCATGAACATAAAAATCTCGTAAGTTGTAAAACTATTAAAATAGCCCTAATTGTTTATTCAATCCAATCAAATAAACAAAAAAATATAAAATCGCATAATAAATTATTACAAAGTTATTTGTTCTCCACTTAAGTAATTGTTTCATCTAACTTTAATTTTATAAAAAAAAATAAACATAAATTGTAGTGTACTAGTCTTTAATATAATCCTTCCACATAGTCGGACAATTTCCTCACGTTGAACTTGCATTTCTCAATCATGTGACCGAGTAGACGAACCAACATTGTTACTTTGAGCCATTTGTTGGTCAATATCTTCCGCAACTATATCTTCATGTTCATAGACCATAAATATTTCATCACTACTTTGGTATTCTCGCAAATTATTATGTAACACTGCATAAGCTATGACAATTTTCACTTATGTATCAATATCATAATGGTTCATGCCTTGTTTTAGTATTCTAAATCTATTTTTCCAAGCTTCAAAAGTCCATTCAATCACATTGCGCAGAGATGAATGCCTACAATTAAATAGTTCTTTGGCATTTTAAGGCTCTCTTTCACTTCCTTGGTAATCTTGCAAATGATAGCGTAGTCCTTTGTATGGAGCTAAAAATCCTTTTGTGTTTCGGAAACTAGCATCAACAACATAATATTTATCTACCAAAAAACATTTTATAAAGAATTACTAAAAGCATATGTGACGTAAATGAGACAGCTTTGTGTAAATAAATAATATTTATTCTAAGGATGTAATTTAAAGTTACCATGTAGCAGAAATGGAAATTGTGACGTTGGTTCAATAAGTGCATTCTCAAGTACTTTAATATCATGTGCAGTACCTTCCCAACCAGCAACAACAAAGGTAAATCGCATATCAAAATCACAAGCACATAAGACATTTTGTGATGTTCTTCCTTTGCGATTACAATATGCTTGTTGCACCGCTTTAGGAACCTCCCCTTCTATATATGTTCCATCAATCGCACCAACACAATCCTACCAAATAAAAAAATACATCAATATTAGTTTAGTGAACATAAAATAAATTGGAAGCATTATAGAATGCACTTCATAAAAATAATGTTTGTAAGAGTAATAAAAATAGTGCTTCCAAGACAATGCAAAGTCATAAAATAAATATTATCTCTTTAAACAAAGTTGATAGGAAATATGTAACTAAATACAAATAACTTACACATAAAATATAAATGTTCACTTATTAAGGCCATAAAATAAATTTATTAATGTGATTGAAATTTTACCTTAAACCAAGGCCAAAATCAAGTATTATGTCGAATTTTGGAATGTACACCAGTCATATGTTTTGGTTGTATAAATGTTGGTGCCATCTTGCTAATTGCCTCGGCAACTATTTTAGCATGCCGGTTAATTGTTTCAAGTGAATGTTGAAAAGTTTCACAATTGTGAGGTGTGAGTTAAAGTGACTATATGTTGGTGATGAGAATAATAAATTTTATGTCGGTAAGAATAATAAATTTTAAAAAGTAATGATGTGATTATAAATTTTATTACATATGAAACAAATGGTTAGTAGATATAAATGTGGGGTTGTTTTAACAAAATATAAACTCATGGATCAATTATTCTATTAAAATATCTCAAATCATGATATGGAATCACCATATAATTCCATATCATGGTTTTTGGAGAATATGGTATCACCTCTCATGATATGGAATCATGAGATGGAATCAGCGTAAAATCGCATGTCCAAATGTTGATTCCATCTCACGATACCATATCGTGATATGGTATCACCTCTAAGGACTTTGATGGAAATTTAGAGATTGGCTTGTCTTTGTCTAAAACTCGAATGAATGCTTTTGCTGCTATATTCACTCACGGGCTTAGCTTTCTATACCAAGTCTAAGTGTTTGAGGATTTGGCAAGGATTCCTACCTGTGTCTTGGCTTTCTTATTCAATTGCTTGATATTAGTTCTTTGTACATCCGAATAAGCTTTTTTGTTTTGTTTATGCATTTTGCACCTTTAAGAGTATAATGTTTCTTCTAAAAGAAAATGTACTACGTATACTTCTCTTTTGACAACCTTCTTAAGGTTTAATTTAATGATAGGAAAATACATAAAGTCTCCTCAAATTAGTCCTCTTATTTTAAAGAGACACTTAAACTCTACAAAAATCTTATAATACATTCTACTTCATACCACCTAGCTTGAAGGAGGGCATTGAAGAATAAAAAGTTAATTCAACAAAAATGATGAGCGTGGTTGGTAGTATAAATTTATTATTTGAATTTTGAAAATAATACAAAACTATAAAAGAACATAGGGTAGCACGTGTTAAAGATGTAACCAATATAGTACTTATTTATTTACTTTTAATGTTCACTTATTGTGGTGAAACCAAAATGATCAAATTCCATTCCTACTTGCTACGTTTAGGAGTTTTTATATATATATTTTTTAAATATAAAAAGGTTTAATTGTTCAAACTTTAATTAATTTTAAGATTCTAATTATGATTAGAGAAATAACAAAAAAATATACTTTTTATCTAATGCGAAATCCTTTTATAAATGATTAAAAAAGGATGATCATTTCATTTATGGTAATTACATTTGGGTGTGTAAGGTATATATATAGGGAGCAAGAAATTTTGAATCCGTTGAACACAAGACTAGAGATTGACTCAGTGGTTTAGGAGTTCAAAATTTCCAAATTCAAACCCTAGACATTCTTGAATTCCCTTAATGAAAATTCTGAATTTGGCACTGGTCTGCAAGTAGCAACAACCACTTGAAAACTTTCATATTCTTGTCTTGTATACTAGAAAGTGATGCCTGTGCGCGCACATGGTCTAAGCCCAACAATTTGATTAATGTGTTCAAATATGCAATATGTATTATTAAAAAAATGGACCAAAAGATATATCTTATCTTAAATTTTTCGTCATTACAAATTGTATTAGAATCAAGTTAATAATGCATTAGTACCATAAAAAAGATATAGATAGTACATAGTTAGGTTTGTATGACAACAAAATAACCACACCTGAATGTTTCAACAATTGATATACATTGATTTCATAAAAAAATCACTACATGGGAAGGAATCATCAACAATTGTAATTTTGAGAATTAACAAAAAAATAAAAAATCTCTACCATCAAACGAAAATTGTAATTCACACAATTTTTAGTTGAAAATTACACTACTAACAATGCTAAAAATATTAATGATAGATCCTAAAAGGTTTCTCTTGATCTTGCAACGGTTGACAGTAATCTAACTTTCATTTTTTCAAGAAGATTTTTTTTTCACATGGATGTTGGTGCTTCTTTAGCGGAACATTTGTACCTTTCAGAAAAAATAAAATAAAATATGATTTAGGAGGAAAGTTTCGTTTAAACCCATAAAAAGGAAGTGACTTTTATGCAACAGTTAAATACCACTCTAGCTTTTTCAATTTTCTTTCTCCATTTGTATTTGGTCCCTAACATAAGTGTGTTATTGTTAGAAAGTCATCCACCTGGAGAGGAAGGCATAACAAAGAATTAGGGATCATGACAAATTTCAACCGAACAAATTAACGCATTGGATGGCTTAAATTTAGGGTGAAGAAGCACAATTCATATGCTTGCCTTTGTAGCACGCATGAATTAGCTAATTTTGGGAGACTTGGATTGTTAGTTTTTTTTTTTTGCTTTTTTGTCCTAATTTTGAATTGCAATTGTAGCCAATTTCTTTAAAAATAGCTACCATTGATTATTGTTATAGCCTTCAATTAATTGCCTATTTTCCAACTCTACAAAAATTATTGTTATAGCTCTCAATTAATTAAACCTAAGTCATTGATATCAATATTAGACATGTGACAGTTGACACTCATTCAAAAAATAATTTGGGAAATAAAGATGATAAGGTAAAATAAAGGTAAATATGGATAAAATATAAATAGTACAACTCACATAACATAATGTACAATTAAGTACTGCAGCATTAGTCCTTTTTGTTGTTGGCTTATATATAAGGTAATATTGTTATAACCTTCAATTAATTGCCTATTTTCCAACTCTACATAAATTATTGTTATAGTTCTCAATTAATTAAACCTAAGTCATTGATATCAATATTAGACATGTGACAGTTGACACTCGTTCAAAAAATAATTTGAAAAATAAAGATAAATATGGATAAAATATAAATAGTACAACTCACATAACATAAAGTACAATTAAGTACTGCAGCGTTAGTCCTTTTTGTTGTTGGCTTATATATAAGGTAATATTGATATATATAAGCCACACCTACTTTGTGCATCAGCCACACATTCAAAGATTAGATATATTAATAACCCAAACCTAACTACTTTGTGTATTACTTTACCAAACGAAAATGACTTCAATACTGATTGAGCAATGCCAAGTTGCGCCACCGCCCCACGGCAGCGCAACTGAGCTAACGCTCCCCCTAACTTATTGTGATCATATGTGGTTCGGTTTTGGCTATATACGTCAGATTTTATTCTACAAGTTGTCAATTTCCAAATTCGATTTCGTTCAAACCATTATTCCTACTCTTAAACAGTCACTCTCCCTCTCTCTCAAACACTACACACCCTTAGTTGGCAACATTGTTTGTTCCCTAAATTCGAGTGGTTATCCTGAGTTATGTTATGTGACAGGAGATTCTCATGTATCTGTTATGTGACTCACCTCAACATCACTTTAAGAGGTCAAATGTACCAACTGTACTACCACTTTGTATTCCTTTATTTTGATGGAGGATTTACAAAACTTTTCAAATTGGGTTGCACCAACAACAATGTGACATATAACTTTTCATACCACTTTAATGGATAAAAATTACCTTCACATTTGAAGGAGCATCTTAAGAAACAATGTGTCCAATAACCTTTCATACCAATTTAATGGACAAAATTACCTTCACATTTGAAGGACCATCTTAAGAATTCATAATGTTCTCCCTTTTAATTACCACAATGATGACGATTAACATTTTACCACACCCATATTCATACATTCAACCACTTGTTATTTTTCAGACATATTATGTATTGCTACCACATTCACATAAGAGAATGGAGCAAATTAATTGGGCAAATTTCATGACTTTCGGTCAAAAGTATACAACTTTATGTTAGTCATCATCATATCACCACTATAGTGCATTAGGACTTAAACTCAATGTCTTACCCGTATAAAGACGCCTTTGGTCATAAATCAATGGGATTTGAACCCAACTTTTTATTATCATGGTGCACTGAGACTTTAACACGATATCTTACCCACTTGGTGCGGTGAAACTTGAATTCACCGTCTTACCCTCAATCAATGTCTTGATAAACCAAATACGTTACCAAAAAAATAATTATCGAAAACCATAAATATAATCTGAATTTGACTTAAAGCATAAGAAAAATGAACAAAATCAATTAATTAGAGCAACATGTTGGAATCATATAAAAGTTTCAAGTTAAAATAAATTAAAACCTTTTAACATTCTATCTCAATATTGTTATGAAGATTAACATAATTTACTAATCATTTTAAAATATCCACAAAACAAACTTTATTAGTACAAATAATATATTGATAACTCAACAAGTAAATGTTTATATAAAGAAAAATCAAGAGGTACAAAGGTAACCAAATCCAATCAGTATGTATATACCACATAACTCAATAATTTATCTTTTAATAAAACAAGATCATAAAGAACAATTTCTTTACAAATTATTAACTTACAAAATTAACTTTTCTTGTTAAATATATAAGTGATGAAATTAAAAGTTTGCTCAAAGTAAAAGCGATTTGCTGGACTCATATGACTTTGAGATGGTAAGAAGAGTAATAATGCATAATCAAAAGTAAAATATAAAATAGATTATATAGTAATTTATCTTGTTCCCGAGAGAAAAATAAACACAAATACTTTTACCTTCTTTATATTTACTTTGCTTCAATCCTTCAATAGTAAAACAATCATGCTGATAACGTATTCATTAGTTCTTTGTACAACCAAATAAGTTTTTTTGTTTTGTTTATGCATTTTGTACCTTCAAGACTAGTATAATGTTTCTTCTAAAAGAAAATGTACTACTCTATATTATACTTTTCTTTTGACAACCTTCTTAAGGTTTAATTATAGGAAAATACATAAAGTCTTCTCAAATTAGTCTTCTTATTTTAAAGAGACACTTAAACTCTGTAAAAATCTTATAATCCATTTTTTTGGAATGAAGAATATCTTCATACCATCTAGCTTGAAGGAGGGCGTTAAAGAATAAAAAGTTAATCTAACACAGAAATAATGAGTGTGGTTGGTAATATAAATTTATTTTTTGAAAATATAATACAAAACTAGGAAAGAACATAGGGTAGCACGTGCTAAAGATGTAACCAAGATAGTACTTATTTATTTACTTTTAATGTTCACCTACTCTGGTGAAACCAAAATGATCAAATTTCATTTCTACGAGTTTTTATATTTTTTAAATATAAAAAGGTTTAATTTTTCAAACTTTAATTAATTTTAAGATTCTAATTCTATAAGAGAAATAACAAAAAAGATAATTTTATCTAATTTGAAATCCTTTTATACACGGTAACTACATTGTGAAGGTAAGGTATTAATGTTTTTTTTATATATAAAGAGAGAGATTGTCACGCCCTAAGCCTACACCCTGGACGTGGCCGGCACTCGGAGACCATTGCTGGCCCCAAGCGGACCCTTGGTCTGGCTTACTTCACTCAGCGGAAGACTTAACTCAACAGAATAACCTCAATGCAATAGTTTAAATGATAACATCTTAGCTCAAAAAGGCAACTTATGTCTCAAAACAAAGTATCTGCAAATACATAGATGAGAGACTCAATACTAAATGTCTGACTGTCTATGAAGCCTCTATAATACTGAAATGGATGTTGGGACAGACCTCACAACATCGTAATAAACAAAAAACTAGGAAAGTGAAATAAAAGAGTCCTCCGGAATGCAAGGAAGCTCACCACTGACTTTGGAGTGCTCAACTGGATCAACAGCGCGCTGGATGCTGATCCTGGTTACCTGCGTCTGTATCATAACAAGATGCAGGCCAACTGGCATCAGTACATTGAATGTACGAGTATGCGAGTTTGAATGCTAAACCACAACTTAAGCTTGAAAGGAGTACAAAAGAACACTTACCTTGGCTCTGTTTAACTTATGAACAACTGAACTCAATATAAAGAAATAAGACACATGCAATATATATAAAGCTTGTAAAACAGTGTAAACAACTTAGTTCGTTAAAGATAAAGCAATAACAAACTCAACTTTACTTAAATATAAAAGTAATATAACTTTTGTGGGAGATTCTCTAACGACCGACAACCACCACTATGAGCCTAAGTGGTGATATAGCGTCTTGCTCACGCTGCCAAAAATGTCCTATACTTTGCCGTCATATAGAATGCTTAACTTAGTGGATCCACTAATCTATGCTAAAAGCATTTTAAGGATTCATCTAAAAAGTATGATCATTTGCTACCCATGATGGCTACATGATTTATGGAGACTTGAGTTAATATGAACTCGCATCCCCATATCGGTGCTCAATAGTACTCCCAAAATATCTTAGCTCATATGTTTTAAAAACAAACTTCTTTCTTTGGTTTGAGATGATTACTCAAAACATAGCTTAAAAGCTCTCTTGGAATCGAGATTCCCTTTTATTGCTCAATGTGAAAACATTTATAAACTCTTTGGGAATACTTAGTTCCCTAATAGCTTTTTGAGAAATGAACTCAACTGTTTACTCTTTACTTAACTTGAAACTTGAGCCTTAAAATGAAGTTAAAACGTTTAATAAAGACTCTTGAAAACTTTAAGAAACTTTACTTTGACTTGCTTCTTAACTTCTAGACTTGACTCTTAACTTCTTTGACTTTGATCTTAACTTTCCTTGAATTGGATTATGGATTCAAGGTTCATGATTTCATGTTTATGGATGATTTCATGATGTTTAGATGTACCTTAGAGTGTTAGAATCGACTAGAAAACATAGGTACATCACGTAGGAACAAGTACAAAAAGGGAGGGAACGTATGGGGAAAACTGGCGTCCCTGGCTCTCTGAGAGGCGCGGGGCGCCAGCCCTCAAACTTCAGAGAAGTTTGACTGGAGCTCTGGCTGGCGCGACACGCCAGAGGCCAAACTTCAGAGAAGTTCTTGTGGTGCTTTGGCAGGCGCGACGCCCAACCCTTTTTGCCCAACGACTTCCGACTTTTCTCTTTCGTTTTTCATCTCTAAACTCCCCTAAATTTCATAGTTCTTTCCCGAAATACTTAGGATCAATTGTAACCTCAATATACAACCAATATAACTCGAAAAACAACCTGAAAACATGAATCAACTCACCCTCAAGCATCAACAACTCAACCAACAAGAATTCTACAATTTGTTCTTCAAGAACCTCACTTCTTCAACATGTAAACAACTCAAAACAAATGGATTGAAACAAGTTGGTGTGTGGATGAACTAACCCATCACTAAAAGATCTCACATACCTTAATAGGGATCACCCCCGACGAATTCCACTCGCAAGCTTGGATGATATTGGCGAATTCTTGCCTTCTTCTCCCGTTCTTTCTTTCTTTCTCTCTTCTCCAAGCCCTAAGCGTATTCTAATTTTTCAAAACTGAATTAAGTTCTGTTTTTACCCCATTAACTCCCTAAAAACGAATTAGGAAATTAATTAGAGAAAAGACTACTTTGCCCTTCCCTAAATCCGGATTGAGACTTTCCTCAATCCAACAACCCAACTTTCGGAAGTTATATCTCACTCATACGATGTTGGAATGTCGCAAACTTGGCGGCGTTGGAAAGATCTCTCCAAGGGTTTTCCAACCATATCAATAACTGCTCCTAACTCATCCTGAGCTAGGAGTTATGGCCAGTTGAAAATGGCCAAAACTCACTTTCTTAACTTAGACATTTTTTCCAGATTTCCTTATTCCTTTCAAAAATTATTATTTTCAGATTTTAAACTCTTTCTAGTCGTTTCTAAGTGCGAGATGTTACAATATCTCCCCCTTGGGAACATTCGTCCTCGAATGAGCTTTATTTCACTATGCTTAGGGTGGTAACATCAAGTTCAACACTCAACAAGCAAAACAAGTAACACATGCTTACTCAATAATTCAAGGAGTACTAAGAAGAGAATTATTACCTTCAATTGCGTTCTCTCCAGATTCAAAGAGATGGGGATATCTCATTTTCATTTCCTCCTCAGCTTCCCAAGTAGCTTCTTCAACAAATTGGTTCCTCCAAAGAACTTTGACTGATGCAACTTCTTTTGTCCTCAACTTGCGAACTTGGCGATCTAAAATCTGAACTGGAATCTCCTCATAAGATAAATTTTCTTTAATCCCCACGTTTTCGGTTTGTACTATCAATGAAGGATCTCCCATGCACTTCTTCAACATGGAGATGTGAAATACTGGATGCACCACTGATAACTCTTGCGGTAGCTCCAACTCATAAGCTATATTGCCAATCCTCTTGACTATGCGATAAGGTCCAATATACCGGGGACTAAGTTTCCCTTTCTTATCAAACCTCATGACACCCTTCATGGGTGAAACCTTCAAATACACCCAATCATCTACTTCTAACTCTAGTGGCCTTCTCCTAACATCTGTGTAGGATTTTTGACAACTATGTGCCGTTTTCAGCTTCTCTTGAATTACCTCCACCTTTTCCATAGCTTGGTGAACCAAATCTGGTCCTATCAACCCTGCTTCACCAACTTCAAACCACCCAATAGGAGATCTGCATCTTCTCCCATAAAGAGCTTCATAAGGAGCTATTTGGATGCTAGCGTGAAAACTATTGTTGTAAACAAACTCTATGAGAGGTAGGTGATCATCCCAATTCCCCTTGAAATCAATCACGCATGTCTTCAACATATCTTCTAAGGTCTGAAAGGTACGCTCTACTTGCCCATCTGTCTGAGGATGAAAGGCAGTACTCAAGTTCACCTTTGATCCCAAACCTGTCTTAGCCTTCTTATTTCTGAACTCTTCCTTGTCCCTCAGCTTCTCTTCCTCAACCTGCTAAACATAAACCATGAACCTTGATATGTCCATGTGACCTATCAGCATCGTTACCCTGCCCTCTTTGCTTGATAGACGACCCAAGCCAGCAATAAACAAGCTCATTCTGTTCTTCATGTCCTTAACCATTTCAGGAGCATAGCGGGATAACTGGGTGAAATTCAACCCATATTCATGCATACTCAAGGAATCATGTTTCAGTATAAGAAATTCTCGTACCTTATCCTTCTTCAGTTTCGGGGAAAGAAACGCCCCAAGAAGGCTTCTTCGAAACAAGCCCAACTAGCATGTGGTGCATTCTCAGGTCGAACCCCTTTCCATTGATCGAATTATGTTCTAGAACATCTCTAAGTTGATATGCAGCTAGTTCAACCCTTCCAGTGTCAACAACATGCATCACCTCAAAAACCTTTTTCAGTTCCTCAATAAAGTTTTCCGGATCTTCAACAGTGACCGAACCAGTGAAACTAGGAGGATTCATTCTCAAGAATTAGCGAATCCTCGAAGTGTTAGCCTCATCTTGTCTTGGTCCTTTTGGCTGCCCAACCTGGTTAGTCACAGCTTGGCTCAACATTCGAATAGCCTCATGGAATTCAGCATTAGTGACCTCGCCTTGAGGTTGCACGTTTGGTGCATTAGGTACCACTTGCTCTTGTGGTTCAATATTTCTCCTAGCTGGACGACCTCGTGCTGCTCTTCGTGGAGGCATGGTTATCTGTAACACGCACAAACACGAATTAGAGATAAACTCTAACACACGGGATGGATATGAAAGAAGTGAAGAATTTCCTAAATATTGCAGGCCACTAATTATAGATGTGGCGCGCTTCACACCGATACCTAGGACCCTACAAGCACGCTTCATGGAGTCCCTAGGACTCCTGAAATATGTGCTCTGATACAAAGTTTATCACGCCCCGAGCCTACACCCTGGACGTGGCCGGCACTCGAAGACCATTAATGGCCCCAATCGGATCCTTGGTCTGGCTTACTTAACTCAGCGGAAGAGTTAACTCAACAGAATAAACTCAATGCAATAGTTTAAATGATAACATCTTAGCCAACAATGGCAACTTATGTCTCAAAACAAAGTATCTGCAAATACATAGATGAGAGACTCAATACTAATTGTCTGACTGTCTATGAAGCCTCTATAATACTGGGATGGATGTTGGGACAGACCCCACAACATCGTAATAAAGAAAAAAACTAGGAAAGCGAAATAAAAGAGTCCTCCAGAATGCAAATAAGCTCACTACTGACTCTGGAATGCTCAACTGGATCAACAACGCGCTGGATGCTGATCTTGGTTACCTGCGTCTGTATCATAATAAGATGCAGGCCAACTAGCATCAGTACATTGAATGTACGAGTATGCGAGTTGGAATGCTAAACCACAACTTAAGCTTGAAAGGAGTACAAAGGAACACTTAACTTGGCTCTGTTTAACTCATGAACAACTGAACTTAATATAAAGCAATAAGACACATGCAACATATATAAAGCTTGTAAAACAGTGTAAACAACTTAGTTTGTTAAAGATAAAGCAATAACAAACTCAACTTCACTTAAATATAAAAGTAATATAACTTTTGTGGGAGATTCTCTAACCGACAACCACCACTATGAGCCTAAGTGGTGATACAACATCTTGTCCACGCTGCCAGAACTGTCATATACTTTGCCGTCATATAGAACGCTTAACATAGTGGATCCACTAGTCTATGCTAAAAACATCTTAAGGATTCATCTAAAAAATATGATCCTTTACTACCCACGATGGCTACATGATTTATGGAGACTTGAGTTAATATGAACTCGCATCCCCATATCGGTGCTTAATACTACTCCCAAAATATACTTATCTCATATGTTTTTAAAACAAACTTCTTTCTTTGGTTTGAGATGATTACTCAAAACTTAGCTTAAAAGCTCTCTTGGAATCGAGGTTCCCTTTTCTTGCTCAATGTGAAAACATTTATAAACTCTTTGGGAATACTTAGTTCCCTAATAGCTTTTCGAGAAATGAACTCAACTGTTTACTCTTTACTTAACTTGAAACTTGTACCTTATAACGAAGTTAAAACGTTTAATAAAGACTCTTGAAAACTTTAAGAAACTTTACTTTGACTTGCTTCTTAACGTCTAGACTTGACTCTTAACTTCTTTGACTTTGATCTTAACTTTCCTTGAATTGGATTATGGATTCAAGGCTCATGATTTCATGTTTATGGATGATTTCATGATGTTTCAAAAATCATTATTTTCAGATTTTAAACTCTTTCTAGTCGTTTCTAGGTGCGAGATGTTATAGAGATGATGAATCCTTTGAACATAAGACTAGAGGTTGACTCAGTGGTTTAGGAGTTAAAAATTTTACCTTCCAAATTCAAACTCGAAACATTCTTGAATTTCCTAATGAAAATTCTAAAATCTGGCACCGGTCCGCAGGTAGCAACAACCACTTGACAACTTTCATATTCTTGTCTAGTATATTTTGATATATAAGCGACACCTACTTTGTGTATCAGCCACACATTCAAAGTCATGAGTAGATATTGATATGCCAAACCTACTTTGTGCATCAGCCACACATTCAAAGTCATTAGATATTGATAAGCCAAACAACTACTTTGTGGATCACTTAACCAAACGAAAATGACTTCACTATTGATTGAGCAATGCCAAGTTGCGCCACCTCCCCATGGAGGCGCAACTGAGCTAACGCTCTCTCTAATTTATTTTGATCATATATGGTTCGGTTTTGGCTATATACGTTGGATTTTATTCTACAAGCTACCAATTTCCAAACTCAATTTCGTTCAAACCATTATTCCTACTCTTAAACATTCACTCTCAAACACTACACAGCTTTAGCTGGCAACATTGCTTATCCACTAAATTCGAGTGGTTATCCTGAGTTGCGTTATGTGACAGGAGATTCTGTATCTATTACTTTTACTGAGACTGATATAGATTTCAATCATCTCATAAGTAACCATCATCGAAATGCTAAGGATTTTTATCCCTTCAATCCTCAATTGGCACAACCTAAGGATGCACCCGGGGTCAAACTAGTCCCNTGAGCTGCGTTATGTGACAGGAGATTCTGTATCTATTACTTTTACTGAGACTGATATGGATTTCAATCATCTCATAAGTAACCATCATCGAAATGCTAAGGATTTTTATCCCTTCAATCCTCAATTGGCACAACCTAAGGATGCACCCGGGGTCAAACTAGTCCCGGTCTTAGCCATTCAAGTGACACTTTTTCCGAATCTTGGCATATCTATGTCCATTAGCAAGTACAAAGATTCGGATGGAGATTTAGAGGTTGGCTTGTCTTTCCCCAAAACTCGAATGAGTGCTTTTGCTGCTATATTCGACCATGGGCTAAGCTTTTTGTAAGAATGTACCAAGGTCTATCGGAAAATTTATTACTATAGAATCATAGATTGTAATTTACGAATGCCAAAACATACGAGAATTAATTGATGTTTTATTGATTTGGTTTCTTTTGTGCGGGGACGTTTCTTTATTGAACCCGTATATATCTGATAGTTGAAGTGATTATATGTCATACCGATATTTGATTGATTGAGATCCATCACCATCCCCTTTTATTGATATTATATTGTGCACCTGCATTTACATGAGATTGAATATGAGTAAAGGTCTGACGCGTGGAGTGTTGGGTTTTATTTGACCTGAGTTTCTTACCATAAATAGGTTTTCCTTTTAGAGAAAGGTTTTGGATTGGCTAATCCTTTTCTTGTAGGAAATTCAGGCCAAAGGGGAAATTTGTTGGGTATTAATTGCCCTGAATTTCTTACCATAAATAGGTTTTCCTTTTAGAAAAATGTTTGAGATTGGTTAGTCTTTTTCTTGTAGGAAAAACTTTAAGACTCAATAAATATAGGTTTGTTCCTTCTAACTTAATCAACATTCACAATGTAGTCCTAGGGGCTTTGAGAGTTTTGGTTAGGGGATAATTTGTGAGACACAATTTTGATACGTTATCACTTGTGTCAGTTGTGTGAACCTTGCATGTATTTCGAGTGAATTGGTTGAGGTTATTTCTCTCTATATTTTGTACTCTCATGTTTATATAGTGGATTGCTTATCTCCTTTGTGGACGTAGGTTAATTGACCGAACCACGTTAAATCTTTGTGTCTCTTGGTATATTTCTTGTTTATCTTCTTACTCATGGTCTTTCGAGGTTTACTTTGCTAGCTTCCGCATTACAGCTGCTTATTTCGGTCCTAACAAGTGGTATCACAACCAGATTAAATGATGGAGCCAGGTTCAATGGTTCGATAATCGATGATTGAACTAAGTTATAAATTGGGTGTTCATTTTGGCTAGTGTAGTTCTAGTCGCAGCCAACCTTTTTGGCAGTAATGAAGATTTTTGTTGGAGAAATTATTTCAGCGAGGTTCTTTGTGTCGAGGCGTAGATTTGATGGAGAAGAGATGCAAGATCCTAAAGATTATGTGAAGAAGGTAGACAAATTTATTTTGTCAGAATTCAGGCTAAGGGGGAGATTTGTTGGGTTTTATTTGCCCTGAGTTTCTTACCATTAATAGATTTTCCTTTTAGGAAAAGTTTTTGGATTGTATAGTCTTTTTCTTGTAGGAAAAGGTTTAGGACTCTGTAAATATAGGCTTGTTCCTTCTAACTTAATAACATTCATAATGTAGTCCTAGGGGCTTTGAGAGTTTTGGTTAGGGGGAGAATTTGTGGGACACAAGTTTGATACGTTATCACTTGTGTGAACCTTCTATGTATTCCGAGTGAATTGGTTGAGGTTAATTCTCTCTATATTTTGTATTCTCATATTTATATAGTGGATTGCTCATCTCCTTTGTGGACGTAGGTCGATTGATCAAACCACGTTAAATCTTCGTGTCTTTTGATATATTTCTCATTTGTCTTCTTACTCATGGTATTTTGAGGTTTGTTTTGCTAGCTTCCGCATTACACCTAATTATTTCGGTCCTAACATGGAGATCGTCCGTGTTGAGATCGAGTTATGATTATAAGTTGGGCACATAAAAATCGCACATGTGTGGGATTTTTGATTTTATGATAGTGTGTTGAGATCGTCCCACAGACACGTGGAGATCGAACCTATTGATATATCTAGCGAGTCCCCCATGGGTCACGTACTCTCAATGTATTTTCGAGAAGTATCGTATATATACGGTTGAAATAGTACTTGACATTTGAGGCATATCATTTCATGATGTTGCATTGCATTGCATCGCATTACATCCTTCATTCTTGTTTGATTATATGCTTCATTGTTATTTGAACATTACATGAGATTCGTTAATCCCTATTTGATGAAACTTGTTTGATAAGTATAATGTAGACTTATAAAATTAAACGATGATTTTCTCATATACTCATATCACTACTTTTTCATTATCGATCTAGGATACATACTAGGTTCACGTGGTTTCGTACTCATACTATACTTGTTGCACTCTTTTGTGGTGCAGATTAGATTTTGAGTACGAGCGCACCTCGTAGAGCTTTTGTGTCTGAGTTTGGATCATCTTGGAATTGTGGTGAGCTGCTTGGTTATTCTACGGCCACACCTTCCTCTATCTCTATCTATTAGATTGTTTTGATATTCCGATAGGATACTTCTTATGTCTAGACTTGTCATATAGTTTCAGACTTATATCATCTTTTCGAAGTTTTTGTACATATGACAATAAATAATGGATAGTATTCAACTTTTTACATTCTATACTTTTGAAGTATTTGAGATATTTTTGTTTGTTGCTTACCTTTCCACTTTATTTATTAAGTTGAATTGATAAACTTGTTGAGTTAGCTTATCTATCGGTTGGGGACATAAGTACCATAACAACTTGTAATTTTGAGTGGTGACATAGAGTTGCATTTCAAAAGTTGTAGAGGAGAAACACTTCAAATTGTAGCTACAATAATTGGTAGTATATGTAAGTTGACGTTTTTTTAAAAAAATAATAAAAAATAAAAGATGAGCCCAATAATATTCGCAGCAAAATTCATCTCTATCCACACGAAAAGCATATCTCATTTGAAAAAGAAGAACTAATATTACATTCTTATTTTCCAAGATATTTTAAGTTTTGAAAAATAAATAATTAATATTAAAGATCAAGCCAATCATACTATTTTTTTTTAATTGAAATGACAAAAGTACTTTTATGTGCCAAAGCAGATATGTTGAGCAAATCTCATTTGAAAAAGATGAACTAATATTCCATTCTTATTTTCCAAGATATTTTAAGTTTTGAAAAATAAATAATTAATATTAAAGATCAAGCCAATCATACTATTTTTTTAAATTGAAATGACAAAAGTACCTTTATGTGCCAAACACGACAAATTCCTTATAATTTAAAAATTATAATACTATGTAATGATCTCCACCACTTCTACGTGCTGGTGTCAATATTATTAAACCTAATAAAATATATAGAGCCAATTAAACCTAATTCTATATTATTAAATATCACAAAAGAGAAGTAGAGACTTATAAAATTTTTGCATTATACATATATAAATTAATGATATTAAATAATTTATATATGTATAATACAAAAAATTTTGACGGAGTGGATTTAATTGAACCCCCAAACTATTAATAGTGTATTTTAAAGGTATATATGTGCCCACGTGGACACATTACTATTTATAATTATGCAATATTTTTTATGTCCACGTGAACACATATGTACCTTTAAAATACACTATTAAATAGTGCAGGGGGGTAAAAGATCATTTCCAAAATTTAGTATCGTAACAACAATTTTGGTCAAAATTCGAATATACTTCAGACCATTTTCCCAACTTTTAACATATAGCATAAAATGAACCTTTTCTATGATATATTTAATTATTTTCCTTTTTTATAATAAAGAACATAATTACTCTGAATCACAAAGTTACGGCTATATAAGCCAAACATATTGATATCCCTTTTGTTAACCAAACAAAAATATGGCTTCGATTATTGAGCAATGCCAAGTTGCACCACCTACATGTGCCAGAAGTTTTGACCAAAATAAGCCATTGTTTAAATCAATTCACCAAAATAGTATGTTTTAAATTTTTTTTACAAAACTAGTATAAACGTGGTTCACAGTAACGTTTTATACTTTATTTTATTTTAAAAAATTTAATGGGAAAAAGGCAAAAGTTCACGGAGCAAACAGAAATAAAATGTTATTGTCAATAACGTTTTATACTTCGTTATCTTGAATCACGTTTTAGAGCTAAAACGTTACTCAAAGTAACATTTTATATTTTGTTACTGTAGATCACGTTTTACAACTAAAGTGAGAGTCACGGGCTCTGCAATTAAAGAATCGAATCTTGCAAATTTTACAGATTATAAAACGTTACTGGCAGTCACGTTTTATATATAAAACGTGACTGTCAGTAACGTTTTATGTAGATTTAATCACGGGTCATCGAATTCTGCAAATTAAGAATCAAATCCTACTGTGTTGGAATCTTACAGATCATAAAACGTTACTGTAGATCACGTTTTTACATTAAATCGTGACTATCAATTACGACACTATGTTAAAGTCAACTTTTTCATTTTTTAAACTGACCACACATATGGTTATAAAATAAACCTTGTTGTAACAGAACACATTCCAACAATATTCAATCAAGCTTTTGTTTGTGTAGCCCAATTTTGAAACAATATTCACAAAGGTATGAATTAAATAAGTCAAGTCAATATATCATATTATGTTATTATTTTACCATAGCTTTCAAATTATTTTTCTGATTTATTAATTAAAAAGATGACTTATTTTTATGTGTAGGAATAAAAATGGCGAATTTTGAACATAATGTGATGGTTGCTTTGTATTGGGGTGGCGAAATAATTACTGAAATGAACGGATTCAGGTATACTGAATGTGCTAGAATGATTATTAGCATGTATACTTCAATGAAGTATGTTGAATTGGTTGAATTATTGCATGACAAAATGGGTACAACTAGTGAAAATATTCAAATGGATATTTCGGAAAAATATCCTTGTTCGATTCAAGGTAACCATACAAGGTTCATTGAGTTTAAAATTGAGGATGATCAATCTTTGCTACAATTTTTTTTTATACCTCAAAACTTTGCGGATAAGATTGACATAAATGTTTTGGAAATGTATGTAAAGACCAAATCAACAAATCAAAATGATATATTTCAAATTAGTGGTCAACATAGTTATCACATGAATTTATTGGCTCAAAATCACGGATTTGCCATGGTTAGTCAGCCTCATTATGCAGAACCGATTGCTCAACCACAATTCCAACAATTGTTAATGTGTGACCAACGATCATTTGGTGAAGGTTCAAGTAGCCAAAGACATGTTGACAATAGCCCGAGGGAATATGAGGACAGGTAAAACAACAAATTTATGTTTTTACTGAATTTTAATATAAGTAGTTGATAACATAATTTTACACATTATAAATATGCATACATAGATAGATAGTGATATTTTTTGTGATTAATTACCTTAATTTCTTTTTTAAGAAATAGCCTTTTAGAGTATAAATTACTGATTTTAAAACAAGCTTCTATGTCTCATAATTTTTCTAGAATTTAATTAAATTTCTTTTTCCACAGAGAAAATGAGACCAACGTTGATCCATATAGTGATGTAAATGCTGAAATTAGTGAAGAAAGTTCGGAGGAAGATGAACCTTCAAAAGATGATGGTGAAAGTGAATCTGATGAAGATATCAATGATGCTAGAGATTTTTCTCAAAATGACATTGGTATAAATCTTCCTAATCAATTTGAACGAGATGTGTCTGAAGTGCAAAATCATGATGTACCCTATTTTAGAACATTGGATAATGAGGAAGACGTTTTCATGTCTACATGTGAATCTGAGATGGAGTATTGTTCGGTCTGGTCTGAAGATGCCACAAAAGATTTGAAAAAAGGCATGTTTTTTAGTAGTAAAGAAAAATTAAAACGAGCTGTGACAATTTGGAGTTTGAAAAAAAATAAAGAGTTCAAGGTGGTGACATCAAACAAGAGTTTATGGGTTGTACGATGCAAGTTTCATACTTTATTGGGTTGCTTGTGGTTTCTCCGAGGACGAAAGGTTGGAGATAACCTTTGGAAAATAGGAAAATATATTGAAAATCATAGATGTGAGACTGAGGGGCTTTCTAGAGGTCATGCCAACCTAAATACCAATTTAATTGCATCTTTGATTCTAAATCAAATTCAAAAAAATCCTAAGGTTTTGGTGGTAGATGTCATTTCCAAGGTTCACGAAAAATTTAGTCATCAAATAACATACAGAAAAGCGTGGCTTGGACGTCAACGCGCGTTTGAATTGGTGTATGGTGACTTTAAGAAATCGTTTAGTGACCTACCCAATTTTTTTGCAGCTTTTCAACACTTTAACCATGGAACAGTTGTGGAATGGAAACACGAAGAGTCTATTAGTTCATTAGAGATAAAAACTTTTAAATTTGTGTTTTGGGCTTTCAAGTCATGCATTGATGGATTTCGAACATGTCGTCCTGTTATTTCAGTAGATGGAACTCATATGTATGGAAAATATGAGTTCAAATTATTGATTGCTGTTGGAATTGATGGAAATGATAACATTCTTCCTCTAGCGTTTGCTATTGTAGACAAAGAATCGAAAGAGGCATGAAAATAGTTTTTTAGGAATTTGAGTGCACATGTGATAAAAGATAGAGAAGATATTTGTGTTATATTTGATAGGGCAAAAGGAATTTTGACTAGTTTGCAGGAGTTACGCCGATTTCAGGAGCCTCGAGTCTTCCATCGATATTGTATAAGGCATCTTAAGAGCAACTTTCAATCTCGATTTCCAAACAAGGATCTTAGTAGGCTGATGTGGAGGGCTGCTTCAGCCCATCAAGTAAGAAAATTTGAATCCTTGATTTGACAAATTAGAGAAGAAAATGAAGAAGCATATGAATATCTCATGGAAATCCCCTTGGACAAATGGACTGTTAGTCATAATGGTGAAAAAAGATGGGGAGTGTTGATAACAAATCTTTCAGAGTCATTCAATGGAGTGTTGAAAAAAGCACGAGGCTTGCTAGTCACTGTTATGGTTAGACTTTCATTAGAGCAAACTATTGAACGATACACTCGTAGGTCTCAAAAAGCGCAACAACTTTTAGAAACTAAGCTATTTGGCATTCAAAAGATCAAGTTAATACTCATTTTATTGCATGAAAAAATAAAATAACTCAGTCAAAGCATTTGAACCATAGAATTTATAAATAATAAGTAGTTAATATGAATTAAATATAGCTATGACACGATTGGAAATGGTTTAAACTCCACTTTTCGTTGGGGAATGAACTGGTGGTCTACTTATATGGACTTGAGTAATTCTCGCCTCATGAACTATCTTTTGTTGTTGAGTTAGGCTCAGGTTACATATTTTTGCGAGGCCAAAGCTTAAGGACATAAATTATGGATCAAAACATTTCTAAGGTTTTATGTTGTCCATGCTTAGACTTCTACAAAAGACATAAATAGATAAATTGATGCTGATTTATGAACTTAGGAATAGTCAATAACCTTTTCTAATATCAAGCTAGAATAAAACATTTGAGAAGTACCACTGAATGACTAAAATGTACTATCTCATTACCGGAAAACAGAGAAAATGAACTCAAGTGAGTAAGTTTGGTTTTACTGAAAACAATTCTTAGAAAGATCATCTCAATCCCTCATATTCAATGTTTTCCTAAGTCATACCACTATCATGACTAGGCTAACAGTGAGCGAGAGTGATCACTTAAACCACGTTATCTTATCAATACTAACTCAAGATTAGACGCTGCATTGATCAATTTTGATATGAAAATGAACGGCAAATAATAAAAAAAAATCAAAAGAAACTCATTTTTATTCTTGTGTTTAACTTTGATAAGGCCTGAAAATTCTGGGGTATTACAACTGAAATGCATTGCTTATCCATGATTCAAACAACCAGCCGAGAAACAAAGTGATGCAGACAACAAAAACAATTGAATGAGACTGAAAAGACAAAAAAATCTTTCTAATACCACCTAATACAAATATACAATCTTTCTAATACCACCTAACACAAATATACAATCTTTTATTAGAGCTTTAACTAGTGTAACTTCAATATTGAATTAACTATATGTTTCAGTCCCATTTATGGAGAAAATTGTCCTAACGTGCTGGATACAAAAGGCCAATAGATATAAACATAAACATAAACATAAACATAAACATAACATATAGCAGGTCAGTTGTTCAATATAAAATCCATTTAAAGTCCATTCACTTACATGACCCCCAAAGGTCAATCCATTTAGAACGAGTTTATAAAGAATCCGATACGGATGCAACAATTGAAAGACTAAGAATTATAAGCTTACTTGGAACCATATGATTCATCCTTTGCCTTTTTTCTTTGTTAACACAGAAACTTTGTTATCTTTTGTTTTTTTCTTTTGGCCGTGCTGATTAAGATGATGACTCCCTGAAAAGTAAGAACAATTTTTCAATTATTCAACTAAAAAGGAACACTTATGTCAAAGAATAATGTGAAGATTTTAAAGTACCAGTCCCACAAAGCTTAGGAAAATTTTTACGCTTATTCTTCATCGATGGTTCAACACCTTGGCTTGCACCTTGATTTGCATCCTCCAACTCATCACCATCCACTTCATTGTTAGAATCATTCAACTCATTACCTTCGACATGCGATGAGGAAAAGTTTGGGGCGTTGTCAAAATGTAGAGGTTGATTACTACCAAATACATTTTCAAGTGATGTAAGATTTGGATCCCTTGAAATTTGTGGAGTCTGTGGTGTCATGTATGGCATAATCTCAGTGTTTGTTGGTTCATAATCCGAGGCTGCTTGGAAATCTTATGTGGCTTGATCATCTTCACCCATTTCAATAGGCGCTCGACCTCTCTCAACAGCACGTACCTTCCTACCCGCAACACCACCTTTTCCTCGCCGACGAATAGGGGGATGCAAATGGTCAGACATTTGCTCATCTCTTCTATAGTTGGCTTGCACATGAATCCTATCTACCTCTTGCACATATGCCAAACAATTAGATCCTTCATCCTGCACCATTGCACGAAACTCGTAAAATTCCTCCATTGATGGGTTATCACCGAGTGATATTGCTTTATTAACCATCAAATGAATATGACATGCCTGGCCAAAATAATTAATTAAGAAACATGCTAGCCAAGTTGACCAAGTTTGTAAACCACGCAAAATTAATGAGGGAATCAGATTTTTAACATGTTGAGTCAATTTTCATAAAAAATGTGACAGACCAGTAAATTAGGACACCATGGAGAGAATGAAATCATATCTTCAAATCACAAATATGAAGTACAAGTAAAACATATGAGGAAAACTTTGATATATATGCTAACTGGACAAATCATATCCACAAATATAATGTACAAACTTTGATAGAATGCTAATAAACCCTATTGTACTAATTTAATATGCTAACTGGACAAGTTAAAGTAAAGAAAAATTAAGTTATCAAACTTACCATTGTTTCGTATGCCGTCGCATTAGGCACATAACCTTGTTGTTGTTGAGGACTCGAAATAGGATTACCAATGATAAAACGAGTAATACGTCTAAACCAAATAAGGTAGGGATCATCATACCGAAGTGATCCATGAAGGATTGGTGCATTACATACATATTGGTCAATATGGTTCCAAAAATGCAACCATTGTGCATGCTCTAACTCCCAATTTGTGTTTGGTCTTCCTCAACGATCATGGTGAAAATGCGTAGCATCAAATGGAAATGGAGATGGTATCGCCTGTACCAATCCAAATTGCCTCATAACTCGATCAGGTAAATGAACCTCCACAACATCCCAACAAAAAATTGAAACTCTAGCACGCCATATATCTCTTCCAAAGCGGCAATATTCAGGAAGACTCTCAATTATGTCAGAAGAATATGGCTCCCAAATAAACTATAACAAAAAGAAGTGTTCACAATTACAATATATATGAAAGTTAAGAGAAAACTAATACAACATCTTACTTGATCTTCTGTCATGGAATCAAGCGCATCCCTGAAAACTCTTAACACATGTTTGGTAGTGTCGGTCCAACTAAAATGTGCAAACCATCTAGCAGCATGTGGACCCCTAGGTAAACCAACAGGGAAAATATTCCTCGTGTCTCTTTGTGCTACAATCTGAGGCCTAAGGACGGTAACTCTCTCCCATGCCCAAATCTAAACATAATAGATAATTATAAACTAGATAAAATTTCAATAAATACTAAGTGTAATTATTGGGTATACCTGAAGTAGTGGTAGGAATCCAGCAATCTCATTTTGGGTACTTTGGGAGGCTTTACAAAGAAAGCGATACAAGTATGCTAGGGTTGCACTACCCCAACTGTAAGACCCTACTGCAGTGATATATTCCAGCATAGGCAAGTACATAAGCTTTAAAAGACCGCCAGATGTGTCTGCCAACATTAAACCAGCAATCATCCAAAACATATAACACCTAGCCTTCTCGTTGACCATATCATGTGTTGCCAAGTTAGGCAACCGTGGCTGAAGTCGCAAGTGTGCATTAAGCGCAGAGACCTTGAGACTACTATGTTTAAAGTCTTGAGGGTGTGGAGTAAAACCTAATAATCTTTGACAAATATTTTGCCAATCAACTACGGACCTTTGTGGCTCATACCCAACTACTGGATTACCTTTCACGGGTAAGTCATACAATATCTCCACGTCCTGTAAGGTGATCGTAGCCTCACCCGTCCTAAAGTGGAATGTATGAGTCTCAGGACGCCATCTTTCAACTAGTGCAGTGATTAAACTACGATCTATAACAGGCCTATGAGATCTATAAACACCATATAATCCGGTTAATTTAATCACATCTAGAACTCGTGGATGGATAGGATGTTTATTTACTAAGTCCCAAAACTTCCCATCACATTTCCTTGTGTTCAAAATCATATTATCATTTCCTATCCATATATCTCGTGACCTATGAGTAAGCTGTTCAGTTAATACACACGGATCAAGTGGATCGGGATCCAATTGGTATGCATTATTAGCAGCCATAGAAGAAATACCTATACATAAGTAATTATTTTTAAAATAATGAACCAAACTAACAAAGAAAATCAAACACAAGTGTAATGTAACTTAGAAACTTTCCTCAAATGCTTCACCACGAACATTTTCAATCATATCAATTAAAATATAAGCTTTTCTATAAGAGTCGCAACTGTTGAGGAAATTGAATATCATCACTCAAATAGTTTCAAGTACATATTATTCTCATAAAAAGGGGAAAAAACAGAAACTAAAATGTCATTTTTTAACAAAAAGGTAAACAACAAATTCATCAATTATAAGATAAACTATATCAGTGTATGACAAAATTACCTCAATCACAAAAAATTTCTTCTTTTTCAAAGGTTTTTGACCCTTTTTTAAGCAAATCTGCAGACGTCCTTCAACTTTTTGAAAGTTTCACCTCCAATCTCTTGTAGTGTGTCTAATCTTCAGTAGTCGAACAAAACCCTCAAATCTCTTGTATAGAACAAAAGGGTTTCAAATCGAGTAAAGATCAAGCGTCAATTCTGTAAGAGCAAGAAGATGTGTTTTTGTTTATCACCATAATTGCAACCTGAAGGTGGATTAGGAGAAAGAAGATGGGTTTTTTGGGTCTTCCGTGAATCTCCCCTTTTTTTCTTCTGTAATTAGTACAACTAAATTGGGGGTTTTTTATTCTAGTATAGGATTAAAAGATATATGCTTAAAACGTTATTCCCAATAACGTATTAGAGTTAAAACGTGATTCCCAGTTACGTATTATTATTTAACGCCATTAGCAGTCCGTCTTTTTCTCATTAAATTTTTTAAAATAAAATAAAGCATAAAACGTTACTGTGGATTACGTTTATACTAGTTTCATAAAAAAATTTAAAAACATACTATTTTGGTGAATTGATTTAAACAATGGCTTATTTTGGTCAAAATATCACATGTGCCATAGATAAGCTAACACTCCCTTTAACTAGCTTTGATACTTTGTGGTTATTTCATAACCAGCATGTACCAAGGATTTTATTCTATAAACTCCACATTGACAAAAATAGTTTCATTCAAAATATTATTCCTACTCTCAAACATTCACTCTCACTCACTCTCAAACACTATCTACCACTAGCTGGCAACCTTGTTTGTCCATGGAATTCTACCGGTTATCCTGAACTACGTTATGTAACAGGAGATTCTGTATCTGTTACTTTTTCTAAAAGTACTGACATGGATTTCGATTATCTTGTTAGTAATGATCATACACATAACGTTAAGGATTTTCATCCCTTTGTTCCTAAAATGGCGGAACCTAAAGATGCATCCGGGGTCCAATTTGCACCGGTTTTAGCTATTCAAGTGACACTTTTTCCCAATCATGGCATTTCTATTTCTTTCTTAATCCATCATGTCGTTGGTGACGCATCTACCATAGTAGGGTTCATAAAGTCATGGGCTTTGCTCAACAAAAACAACGAAAATGATGAGTTCATGATTCCGTTTTATGATCGGTCTATTGTCAAAGACTCTTATGGACTAAGAGATTATATATGGGAAGAAATAAAGAAACATAAGAAAGAGATTAGGAGTGACATAATTGTGACTCCTTGTCATGATAATAACATAGTTCAAGGTACATTTACTATAGGACGAGATCATATTGAAAAACTCAAGAATTTAATATCATTAAGACGACCAAGCCTGACTCATGTAACATCATACACCGTAACATGTGGTTATGCATGGAGTTGTTTGGTAAAATCAGAGGACGCGGCAGAAATAATAGATGAGAACTTAATGGAATACTTTGGATGTTCGGTAAATTACAGAGCGCGATTTGATCCACCACTTCCTTCATCTTATTTTGGGAATTGTATCATTTGGTACATTGCAAGTACAAAGCATGTTGATTTAGTAGGAAATAATGAAGGATTTATAATTGCAACGGAATCGATTGCAGAAATTATTTATAAAAGGAACAATGATAAAGAATACGTGTTGAATGGTGATTGGTTGAAAGAAGTTGGTGCGGCGGCAAATACGGGTCGATATGTTTCGATTGCTGGATCGCCAAAATATGACTTATATGAAGCTGATTTTGGTTGGGGAAAGCCAAAAAAATGGCACTTTGTTTTTTCCGGGAATGGTTTAGTGATGTCTCTTAGTAAGTCTAAGGACTCTTATGGAGATTTGGAAATTAGTTTGTCTTTGCCAAAAACTCGAATGAATGCTTTTGCTGCTATATTTGCTGATGGACTTAGCGTCCTATAGCCCGTTTTCATTTCATGGATGTCCTAGAGGGCTAACGTAGAGTTCTGCTGCTTTTGTAGAGATGATAATCGAAATAAGTTTTGAGTTTGAAAGACATATATTGTTAAGAACGTGGGTTTTAGGGTCTTTTGAAGTTTCGACGAAATGTGGAATCTAAGCTTTGAGAGTTGTTGGTCTCAGATTCCGAGTCTTTTATAAGATTTGAGGTCCTATGTTGTGAATTTGTGGAAATTTAGCTTGGATTGGCTTTGGTCAATATTTGGGGTTCGAATGCTCGAATCAGAATTTCGAGAGTTCCGTTGGATTCGAAGAATGATTTTAGTCCAGGTGAGGTCTTGGTTAATTTTTGAGAGGTCCTGAGCTTATTTTGACCTTTTTAGGCGTGAGTTAGTTTCTTATGATTTTCACGGATATCGGGTCAAAGAGACCTCGAATTCATACTTAATATATTACGATTTATAAGTTTTTAAAAGTAACATAAATGGCCAGGTTGGTGGAATCGCACACATAATTTAGTTGCATAGAATTTGTGGTCCACATAGGGATAACTGGACTATTTTGATTCTAATCTTGATATATATTTCTAATTTTTAAAATTTATCTATAAAAATAAATATATATTAGTTTCGAGATGAAAATAGATGTGAGAACTGATAATTAAATATTTAAGTTAGTGATGTGAGAACTAATATTTTTTCTATAAAAAAATAGATATAGTTTTTCTATTAAAAAAATAAAAGTGGAAAATACTAATTGAGTTTTTCCAACTCCACTATAGTCAATCTCTCACCTCCTCACCGGTGCGTCCACAAATCTCCTCGAATCATCTCAATCGAGTTTTCCTCATCTTGTCCGCTACGGAGACCATCCCACCTTATCTCAAATGACTTTGTTTGTAATCATTTCTCCTAATATGCCCACACATGCATCTAAGCATCATTAATTAACACATGTAATCAAATTTATATATAATGTAAAATTGGCATAATGTAAAAATTATTTAAGATAAGTCAATTTAACTCATAATCACTAATATAAATTTTTCTTGAAGTCTTCACAACTGAGAGCACTTGTACCAAGTTTTAAATGGAGGGAGAAACTGTCTTATTTTGCATAGCTCAAAGGCAAAATGAACCACTTTTTTAATATTATTTTGGAGTAATCATTAGAACGAAGATGATACTTTTCTAATCTATTTGCTAGTTAGAGATTATTTTGAGCCAAAAATATAAAGATAGCAGCAATTTTGAGCCAAAAATGTACTCCCTCCATCCACAATTATTTGGCAGGTATACTAAAAATAGATGTCCAAGATTAATTGTCAATTTAAACAATCAAGAAACAATTAATCACTTTTTTCCAATTCTGCCTTTAATGATAGTGTAGTTCAATTGAAAAGTTATGTAGACTTTTGGTATTCTTGGTATAATAGGGTTATATTAGTCAAATTACACCTTCTATTAAATTTTTCTTGAAGGGTGTGCATGACCTTATCCTGACAAACAATTGTGGACAGAGGGAGTAACATTGAAAAAACTAGTCCATTTTGAATAATTTAATGACATATTTGACCTTTTTTCCCTGGTAGGTAAAGACATTTATGAATTTCATAAATATTCAAGGACAATGGTCCTAAGCTAATTGTCACATTTGAAAAATAATAATAGATTATTTCGCTATGTTTACAACGTGAATAGTGCCATCACGCCAACATGTGCTAGTTAGAATTAATATTGATGATTATCGGTAGTAATTGATAATTGTTATGGTAATGAGAATTAAAAGTGATCATCTTACTAAAAATAGTACTCTTCCGTCCCATATTAGTTGATCATCTTACTAAAAATAGTTGATCATCTTACTAAATCAAGAAAGCACTAATCAAAATTTTCATATATTACCCTTGTAATTAATTCTTTTTGAAATTATTCACAGTTGTTTATAATATTTGCAAGAAGTTTTTAAGGGGTGAATTAATAAAATTATCTTTTTTTTTATGATTTCTTAATGCGCGTGTAAAAAGGAAAAAGATCAAATAATATGAATTGGAGAGAATATTTAAAAACTATAAACATATAGCCTAAATTATTGACAATTTAAAATAATTTTAAATGATTCTCAAATATAAGCATAAAAACAAAACTTAACTAACAAATTTAGAACATTATATTATTATTTCACATGAACTAGAAGTGTAGAACTATAATAGTCTGCATTTACTAGTTAATTTTAAAAGGGGAAAATATCTGGACCCATCACTTAACACTTGAAAATAAAAACAAGAATAAAATAATTAAGTCTAGACCGAGGTTCGAACTCGGATTCGCAGGGTGAATTTGAACTCATACGCCACTGATCTCACGCCCTTCCATCATGAGTAGAGTGGGCTCCATTTCTTTGTATACACAACTTTACAAGTAATTTATATATGTATAATACAAAAAAATTTGACGGAGTGGATTTAATTGAACCCATTTGAATCAATGTGGGTCCGTCCCTGATTATGGATGGTTAGTACGTAGTAATTGTGATAAAAGATGATGTTTGTGGGTAATGGATTGTAAGGTTTCACAACATCACTGATAGTTTAATAAATATAATAAGCGACGACAATAAGTGCATTGATGAGATTGTTACATTGCCATCTACAAAAGATACAGAAGATGTTGTTTGAGGGTGATGGGTAGTAAGGGACCGCAACGTCCTTGATAGTTAATAAATATAATAGGCAACGACAATAACAATGCATTGATAAAATTGATGAACTTCCACCTTGTACATATACTTGATAGATACTTTATTAATATGAGTGAAAATCATTTGCGTACCTTCTTCAACTTTACTTTAAAATATCCCCTCCCCTCCCCTCTTATATGTCAATTATTATTTTTGGAATTCTTTTTTTCTTACGTTATTAGCTTTTGTCTTTTATTTTTAATTCATTAAAATCATGATATATATATAGCTATTTTTTTTTGAATTTATGTAATGAATTTTTCTATAAAAATAAATATATATTAGTTTCGAGATGAAGAGATGTGAGAACTGATAATTAAATATTTAAGTTAGTGATGTTCTATAAATAAATATAATTATCAAAATAAGAAAAAATAATTTTATTAATAATAATCAAAATTTTAGATTTATCTATTTGTGCAAACAAAAATTGTAAATAGTAATAACTTTATAAGTTTATTTTAATGCACATAATACAAAACAATTTGTAAAAATAGTGGTATATTTTAGAATAAAATTCTAAAGATTATCTTCTTATATTGCAAATAAACTTTAAAAAATATTTCATTAACGATAATCAAAACTCATTTATCTAAATAGTAGAATAAAATAAAGAAAAAAGAAAAGATGAAACATAAACAGACACACACATATCCATGCATATACATACATATTTAATGCATATAATATTAAAATAAAATTCATAAGGAGTAGTACTTGATTTCTTAATCAATTCATAAATAGATTACTCTACTTATGATGTTAATGAACTTGCATAAAAAAATATGATTGTAATGATCGGTATTTTTGGAAAGTTTCGTAAATTTATCATTTTTTCCTTTCGTGATTGACCTCAAGTCTTTCATGATTGAGTTTGAAAAGTTGGTTTTGAACTTTGAGTTAAAAGTTTAGAATTTGGTGAGTTTTGAGTTTGAAAGACATATATTGTTAAGAACGTGGGTTCTGGGGTCTTTTGAAGTTTCAACGAAATGTGGAATCTGAGCTTTGAGAGTTGTTGGTTTCAGATTCCGAGTCTTTTATAAGATTTGATGTTCTATGTTGTGAATTTGTGGAAATTTAGCTTGGATTGACTTTGGTCAATATTTGGAGTTCGAATGCTCGGATCGGAGTTTCGAGAGTTTCGTTGGATTTGAAGAATGATTTTAGTCCCAGGTGAGGTCTTGGTTAATTTTTGAGAAGTCTCGAACTTGTTTTGAACTTTTTAGGCGTGAGTTAGTTTCTTATGGTTTTCACGGATGTCGGGTCAAAGACACCTCGAATTTATATTTTGGCGGTTCCATTTAGTCTGAAACGCTGAGTATAATTGATTTGTATATGTGATTTGTATTCAAGGGGTTCCGAACGAATCCCGAGGGTCCTTTTGATGTTTTGAGAGTTGGCTTTGTTTTATGGTGCTGCAGGCCTCATTTTTCTGAAGGTCATGTCGCTTAAGCGACCTCCGCTAAAGGGAAGGACCTGTCGCTTAAGCGAGCTTCACTTTAGCGAAGGTCGTTCGCTTTTGCGATGCTCAAGATTTTGTGGGGTTCGCTTATGGTCGCTTTTGCGACACTTGAGAGGGTTTCTGGCCTGCCATTTTCAGGGTTTAAGCCCTATTTTCCATTTTTGAGCTTGGGAAATCTTTGGTGGTGATTTTGGAAAGGTCTTCTTGTGCTAAAGCATATGGGTAAGCTTCTATAATCCTAAAGCTTCATTTCTCTTTGATTATTTATGGGTTGTAACATAAAAATATGAGACTTTGATTGGTGAATGATGAGGTTTTTCAAGAACTCAAGTTCTTAGCTAAAATGATGATTTTGAACTGATTTTAAGTCTTTTTTCGAAATGATTTTTCCCAATGAGTTCCTAAAGCCTTGAGTAATATTTTCAAGTATTAAATTTCGGATTCAACCTTAATTTTGGAATTGGGTTTTGAGTTGATCGAGTCATTTCTCTATATAATTGATGTGAGAATTGTTATTTTGGATGAGTGATTGTGAATACTTGGTTGTTATAGACTATGTGGCTTTGGAAGTGATCCGGAAGGGAAGACTCAAGATTTAAGTGAGTGATCTCCTAAATCTTGTATTCTAGTAGAATTCAGTTGCTTCCTTCGTTGCTTGTGTGTTGGGAGTAATGGGAATGAGCTGAAGGGTTTAATTGTCCACTTGATGTATCTAAATGAATAAAAAAAGGCTTGAAATGAAAAATACTATATGATGAGCATGATGATATGAATTGCCTTATTGTGACCCTAGTTGATTGATGAAATGTGGACTTGAATCATATAATGTCATTTCTTCTATGTGGTGTGATATAACTTGTGTTCATTGATTATTGATCACCGTGATGAGACGTGTGATGATTTATTATGCCGAGGTCTTTGTCGGCAAATGCTATTATGCCGAGGTCTTTGTCGGCAAGTGCTATTATGCCAAGGTCTTTGCAGGTTAGTGCTATTAGGCCGAGGTCATTTTCGACAAATGCTATCATGCCGAGGTCTTTACATACATGCGGTATTAGGCCAATGTCATTTCCGGCGAGTGTCCGACCTAAACTGTCCTGATTGGCACCCACACTAATTCTGAGGTGGGAGAACCATTACTACAACCCAGCTAAACAATACTAACCAAAAGACAAACATTTAAAGATGTTGAAACATGTTTAATTAATCAATTTAAAAGCTGAGTTCCCATAAAATCAGTAAGTTATCAAAAACAAACATAACCAAGCGGTAATTTAACCCCTAGAACCTGAAAGTCATTGTACTAAAACTTCTAACTAAACAGTCTAAGATAAGGGGATGCAACCCAAAACAAATAAACATAAAGTAAAGAATCTGAAAGGTAGAAGTCTGAAGGAAAGGAACAAAGATCCTAGATGAATCTATGGTTAGCCTGAAGGAATTGACTCACCCTTGAACTCAACAAGTCAGTTCTCTTAGTTGTGGTCTCTCAACATCCGTTTGAAGATGCCTTATACTTGTAACGACCCGGAAAATTAGTAGGTTGAACTAGAGCCTAAACATAAGGTAAAAATCTATAAAATGACCTCCCCTAGATTAGTAGACCATTTAAGCATGATATAGGGGTTTAAGAGTCAAGGCCTAAAGGAGAAGTGCCAAGCAAAAGGATAAAGCCAAGGCCAAAGGCCAAGGCTACCCCAAACTTGAAGACACTGCCTCAAGCAACACGGCCACCACCACGGCTCGTGGTCATAACCACGGCCAGTAGGAGGCTTCATGGAGTTGTCTTGGCCAAAGGAGGGAAGCCTTCAAGTGTCTTAGACACTGCCCCAACCTTCACGAGGGGGACCACGAGTCATGGTCCACTCCACGGCTCGTGAAGGTCGGCGTGAAGGTCACTTGGCCATAGAAATATGGCTACCCAAAAATGCTAGCCACTGCCTCAAACTTCATGGAAAAGACCATGGCTCGTGATCTTGACCACGGCTCATGGAGCCCTTCGTGAAGGAGACTTAGGCATGAGGGCATTGGGGCATTGAGTAGCCTAGCTACTGTCTCGCCCTTCACGAGCATGACCACGGGGCGCGGTCCACTTCATAGACCGTGAAGGTGCTCGTGAGGGTGCCTTAGGCGATAGAGCCTTGAGCTCCAAAAAGAGAGTTACTGCCTCAACTCCACGGGTCGTGGTCCTCACCACGGCTCATGTAGTGAGTCGTGAGACCTGGACGGGGGGTCAATTAATGAAGGTTCTTAGGGTTATTTCCTTTTTAGTCCAATCTAAGTGGGGGTATTTTAGGTATTTTTAGGGGTAGTTTATATATTGTTTTTAACTCAAATTTCATAAGACTTGGCCATTATTCACAAAACACCCAATTGAAATAAAAATCCTCCCTCATCTCTAAAAAATTCTCTCTCTAGACTCAAGAAGAAGAAGAAGAAGCCATTGGAGCTAGGGTTGCTAGATTTTCAAGGTTCTTCCCCAAAGTTCTTGGAGATTCTTAGACAAGGTATGGATGCTTTTTATCCTTGGGAAGCTATCACCCACGAATCCCCTTCAAAGTGTATTTTTACAACTTCCAAAACGTAGGGTTTTATTCTAGTCATGGGTCATCTTCCAAAATGACTTCTATGGTTCAATTATGATCTAATATGATTAATTATGATGATTTATGGTTAGATTATTGTAGTATTGATGGATTTTGATGAAAATCTCTCTTGACCCATGATTTTCCTTTCTTCATAAATTGTGAACTAATGTATGACTTGATTGGTCACGGAAGTTGATAATTGATTATGTTTATGTTTATTAAGTTATTGCATCATGAAATCTCTCTATCTAATGATATAATTCTAGAAGTTAGGGTTGGTGTTGGTTCATGACCTTGAAGGGCAATTGGCTAGGGTTGGTATATGTTGATATTGATTGGATATGAATGTGTGAGTTTTCTTAGATAGTAATGATTCTATATCTATTGTGTGGTTGTGGTGTTGATGCAAGATCCTCCTTCCCTACACCCTTACTCTTGAATTAAGCATAAAGCATGTATGTATGTTTATGGTAAGCTTGTTGTGTTGATTGAAAGGTCATGCTCATGAATACACTATTGGTAAGATGTTAAAGTTTTACTCACATGATTGATGGTTCAAAGGGTGAAAGGACATTCTCACCAAATGAATCTTTGAGCTCTTATGATATTATGTTGTCTTGAATGCCTAGTGCATTCTCTTATGAATATGAATCTAAGCAAAGATTTAACATAACTCTTAAAGGGAATTATGCTTAGCACTGAGCGGGTATGAACAATGAGATGGAAGCTTTTACGTTAGAAAGTCTGGCTTCCCAATGTAAGTG
Organism: Solanum stenotomum; assembly: GCF_019186545.1. Classification (NCBI taxonomy): domain Eukaryota; kingdom Viridiplantae; phylum Streptophyta; class Magnoliopsida; order Solanales; family Solanaceae; genus Solanum; species Solanum stenotomum. Next base: position 5,336,417 of record NC_064286.1, read on the forward strand.
ATCTCATGAAATGGAAACCTTCTACGTTAGAAAGTCTGGGTTTCTAGTAGCAATCTCCTTACCCCATAACTATATTCCCACATAGGTCTTTAGCTAGTGGATCCACCTAAAAAGCTAACTATGTTAGTTCTACCTTAGGCAAGTAGGACACCTTTTTCGGTGTGGGGGTAAGACACTGGATTCCATGTAGCTCACATGGTCTATGTCGGTTAATGCTATTCTTCCCTATATGATATGAATATGAACTATGGTAAGAACATGGACTTTAATTGTGACTTCTTGAGAGGTACTACTTAGTATGACTGGGGGTATGGAACTTCACTCATGCATTGCACACGTGATTTTGTTAATCTATTGTATCGGGTTATACTGCGAAAATCTCACATATAAAGAAAGATGGAAATTAAGAGTTATAAAAGTGTGAGTTCATAATTCAATTATTGAGATACCTTTTGAATTAAAATTCAAAGAAAAACATGAAAAGGATATAATAATGATCTCATTCCATGCATTACCCATTTTGATATCCTTTGTTGCATATCAAAGGGAAATATTTGAAAATTTCATTTTTTAAATCTTGAAAAAAGAAAATGTGAAATTTTGGAAGAATAGTTAGGGACAAGTGGCTGCTAACTAATGGTTTTGACTTTGCAACAATGTCTTCAAACAAAGACTCATTAGCTGGTAATTGGTATGGTTGGTAGATTTCCCCTACCAATTATCAGGACAATATTTCATGTTCAATTTTTATGAAAGTGTTTGCTTCTTTGTAATGAAAAATGTCTTTTTTGAATTAAATTTCTATAATACTTCACAAAAGATATTTATATATTTCATTTATTACGTTGGATATCATCATCATTCTAACTTGTCACCTTTTGAAGGTTGGGACCAAATCTTGGAGACCAAAGTTTTTATATAACTTAAACTGAAATAATAGTCACACCACTCTATAGGTGTCAATGGCAATGTTTATCTGAAAGTTTCATTAACTGCTATAGTAAAGTAATGTTATATATGTATATTGATATTTGAAATTTAAATTTCATTATACATAAAAGTTTACAATATTAGTAAGAGTATTAATATTACAAATCTCATTAGTAGCTTTTCTTCGTGAAGTTATGATCATAATAAATATCATTTAAATATAATTTATTTTTCCATTTTAGATATTCGTACTTGAAATCTACTATATATATGACATTAATGATGATAACCCATAGATTTTTACTTTATACATACTATACTTCTTACAAAATATTATATACAGTATTTGAGTATGGCTATTCTAAAAGGATAATTTTATAAAGAGTGTACAACTATAATGAATGTGTTATTGTTAATGTTATAAGCAGAACATTGTTATAAAGAAGTAAAGTATAATATGAAAAATCAGTTCTGAGAAAATTGGACTGTCAAAGAGAAATATCATTATAATGAGGTTTGATTGTCATTGTAGTAGTTGAGGACCTTGACATGCAGTGGCGGATCCAGGATTTTTGTTCAGAGGGTTCGAAAAATAAAAGTATAAACGTGTAAATAAGCCGTTAGAAATGGAAATCTTGAATTCTTTTGGGTTTAAAACCAAACTTTTAGCACATTTTTTAAAGTAAAAAAAAAAAAACTTAAAAAACAGAATTGAAAATTAAAAAAAAAACTAAAAAAAACTGAAACTGAAAAAGAAAAAAACAAAACGCTTTCACTGAGATTCAAACCAGTGACGTACAACTTAATTTCAGGGATACTTGCCACTGCACCATCAGTTTCTCTTTGTTATTGAGGGGGTTCAAAATATATATATCTACAGAAATACAGAAAACTTACCTTATATATACTGTGTAATTTTTTGCCGAGGGGATTCGGGTGAACCCCTAGATACCACGTGGGTCCGCCCCTGTTGACATGTCCCCTTTCAAGGAAGCCACTCTCTATGCTAATTAGAGAAACAAGTGCTAAAATGTGAGAGTAAATAATTGCTCATTATATAAACGTAAGCTTAAACAAGCGTCGCACATTTTGATATTTATTGAAGTGTGTCATAAAAGTTGTTTAAAGGCCCCATCGAAGAAAGAACAAATCAAAAAATATTAAAGTTGATGAATATTAATTTTATATGTCATATCAATAGGAATATAATGATATCCAAAATAATATTGTCATTATAGAAATCTTGAAATTGATTTACAAATATCACTAATGTCGTCTATTAAATGAGTGAAGGCAATATAATACCGGGGCGTGGACATGGGCGGGCGGAGCCACCTTAAGGATGATCTAATGCTTATTCTTTGTCGAAAAATTTTAAATATTACTAATTATTATAAATATATATTTAATTTGAAATACGACACTAAATAAATACAAGGGTGGTCATTGTATAAAAAAAATACAAAATAATTGACAAGTACATTTATTGATCATTTAGAGAGAAACTTAGATAATATTGTAATAATTTATTCCGTAGGACTAGTATTTTAAGTTATGTGAAATAAGTGCAATAACCAAAGAGTGATAAGAAGAAAGAACTTGCCAAAATTGAGAGTTGAGATCAGACACAGAACAGAATCAGATTTTATATTATATAATCCGCATCAAATAAATGGGTATTTTTTTTTTTAATTGCGAATTTTCCAACGGCAACAACAAGTCAGTGTTGTAGAGGTGAAGAGGCGCGATTTTTAATAGATCGACCCTAAGAAATTTAAACATTGAAGCTCGGATTTGTAATACGATAAGAGAAATTGGAATCACCACTGTGGCTGCAAGCATTGGTTGCAGGATAACCTGCCATCCGGGTTGCTCCGCCAAGATACGGGTCCGGTTGCTCTCTTACACTATCAATTTTCTCATTCTCGGAGAAACAAACAAGAAAATCATCATCACAACCTCGATTTTCTCATATATATATGTTGTTTTTAACTTGTCAAGTCCTCCTTAGCTTTATTTCTTGCAAGTCCCACAAATTCACTCACGTGTTATTTGGAAGGTATGTATTAGAACAACTTTATATCAATTCTTTATTATTATTAGGGATAAGGGCACAAGGTATAAGTATTTCTAAACTATGATTGAAATCTCAGATACATATTTTAACTAAATTAAAGTCCTATTATCCTTAAATTTATCTTCTTCTTCTTTTTTTTTGTAATTTTATACACCTTTTAACTTATGTGACACACTTCGTGACTCCACATAGTTGAGGTACATTTAATTTATTAGAGGATGATATGACATCCAGAAACTCAAGAATTTAATATCGCCAAGGCATTTTGACCCACGACCTCAACCTCATGTAGCTCCTTTTTTTCATTTTGTGGAAGTCCTAGGGTTCACGTAGAATTATGCATCTTTTCTAGAGATGAAGGTCGAAATCATTTTTATTGCTTCTGACTTTGTATTTGTGCCTTAATTTTCTTTGAAAGATGAGAGTTAGTGTTGGGATATATATACTATTAACCATATGTTATGATATAATGTTTATTATAGAATAAATATTTGCTCAGTTTTAATAGATCATACATTCGTTTACGGTGTATGTTTACTTATATAGTAGATGATTTAGTGTGTAGAGTTTTAGCTTATACACAGAGGATTAAATCATCCGTTTTTATAAGTATAATAAAGTTTTCTGTTCACAATCTAGGATGAAAATTGGACATGCCATCGGGTACGATTGTAGCACAAGATTATATGTAATTTATCCTAATTATGGGAACGGTATAGTTCCAACTTCTTGTGTTAGCGCATTTAGTATGTATTGAACGGGACCGAGTAGAGATAGTCGTTTTAGACTGACTGACGAAAACATATTCTCTAAACTATTAAATGTACTTATACTCTTAATCCTGATATAACTATTATGATCTGTATATATTAATTATCGTTTTGATTTATTAAAAGGTGAGATTCTGAGATGGGTCAATATGGCTGGTAAGTTGGATGATAATAATATACATTGGTGAAATAATAAGCTAGTTAATGGAATCCATGTCTCGTTATAGAGATTGATTGATATGCCTTTTTGAGAAACTTATAAGTTTTCATCATGTCAAACCTTGCAAGTGGATTTATGAATCCGACACATGAAATAGGTTAAGTAGTGCTCTAAAGGAAATTAATCATTAAGTTAAATTCGTCAGTAATGTAATTTATTCATTAGTATCTGAAATCTTAACATGGGGTTACATAAGTGTTTAATGGGGAATTTCGAAATATAAATAGAGGAGTGCAATTATGAATTTCTAGTGGAATGATTTGTAATTTATTATGGTAAGAATAATTCAAATTAATTATTTGGAATTATTTCCATAATAGGAAGCCTTAGTAATTAATTATGTGATCCCTACCGTGCCCATATTTAACTAGAACTCAAAATCCTATTTTCTAAGGGAGAAGGAGAAAAGTAGCGTTAGTTTGGTTAAAAAGAAAACAAACGTATATTTTTCTTCTCCTGGTTCGAATGGGAAGAAATCTCTATAAGTAGGGATTCTCCTAACCTAGAAAAAAATGGATTAATTTTCTATTCGATACTTGCCCACCCAAGTATTGAGAGAGTTCATATGTGAACTTGGGATATATCACTGTAGAAGACCATAGCGGTTGTCTATCTTGTGGATTCACTTGAAGGTCCATCTAAGTTGGGGATTCGCTTGAAGGTATCTGCTCACGCTTCAAGAGGTATTTATCGAATTAAATTCAACAAGTTTATGTGTTCTAGCATAAATAGTATTGATTATCTATTATTCATGTAAGCAGTAAAGATTTCAGTATACTTCCGATGTGCATGTAGTTTTCCAACAGTTAGTTTCTTAGATAGTCACTCAACTAAGGATATATAATTAATTCAAAATACCACTTTAATTTATTTGTTTTAATAACTCAGAGGTCACTCGATTATTGGTATTTTAGTCACAAATCACTCAACCACTTTATGTGATTACTCCATTTAAAACATACATTCCCAATCAAAAACATCCTCCTTCCTCGAAATACAAAAATACGTGAAGATTGTGACATAATTGTTGTAGGAAATAAATCAAAATATGATTCCTTATTGTTTTAGGATTTGTTATTTATGATATTTACTTATTTATGTTTAATTAAGATTTGTTAGTTTTATAAGTTTCTAGTCCTAATTTACTTTAGTTATTAGTATTATAAATAGGGGTGTTTATTACATATTTTCAGCGTAGAGAGAGAGATACATTCAATGTGTAGAGTGAGACACATTCAGTGTAGGGAGATATACTCAATTTACAAAAATACAGGAGTTATTGAGTTATTTAATAAAGACTCCTACCTCCTATTTGTAGATTAATAAGTTTCTTCTATATAACCATTGTTGAGTCTTTCAGGTAAAAAAATCGACACACTTGATAGTTTAGATATAAAACTCAAAAAATTGAAAAACTCCAAAAGTTTACTTGTCATAATTATATCAAACTTATCCTTGATATCATCGTCAAAATCAAGTACTAGTATAAATTAAGGGAATGGAATCATCATTAGTACTTTAACCATGGTTTAAGTAGTTAATTTCGAATGGTTATACAAGCAAAAATTTATAAATTACGACTATGTCTAAAATATGGCTATTTGTGCAATTCAGCGTTGTTAAACCCAAACTATAGGACTATAAGGCCCAACCAATTGAGCCCAAATAGCTCGCATATCATCAATTTTACTCCTTTAATTATTACTTGTCATGTTTAGTTTTTCGAAAATCAAACTACATGGATTTTGACCAACATTTAATGATATATTTTTCATCGTATTAATATGAGAAGAATTGCAACTTATAGTGCTTTCGTATAGTTTTTAAACACCTAAATTATAATTTTAAAATATCAAATTAATCTAATTTTATTTAGCAATGAAGATTAGTCAAATTGACTCTCAAGAAGCAAAATATGACAAGTAAAGATGAACTGAAAGAGTAATTTGTAATAACTATTTTAGAACCCATACTAGTAATTTGAGATGGATCTAGGAAGTGTTTTTAAAGATTTTTGTTATCCTCTTTAAGAAAAATATTTAATAATTGAAGTACAACGGATAACTTGAGATGTTTGACTCTTGAAATTTGAATTATGCCATATAAATCGGTATAAAGAAAATAATATATGAAAATATATATATAAAAAAAAAAGAAATACGACAGATACTTTGAGACGAAGAAATAATATTTAAAGTGGAAGAAACTATTATTTAATTTCTATATAACATATGTAATATTGGGGTGATTACGTTTTAATTTGAACAAATTAGGGAGACATTAATATATATTAATCTAGAAACATTGAATGACATGCATCAACACGTATTTGCATGAAGCGCAACCACGTACGTATTTTGAGACACCAAATAATAAATCAGTTCTTTAATATGAATAATAATAATTAAAAAAAAAACAGTTTTGTTTATTCAGTTTTTTCAACCCCAAAAACATCACTACGACCATTCTTTTTAAATATTATTGTTATGATCCCTAATTCACAAACACGATATATTTAACTTATATGGAGAGGCAGATGTAGATATTCATGCGAAATTCAGTAAAATTTAATAATTTTGATATGTAATATAAATTTAGGGAAGTGCTAAATGACCAGAAAATTTGATCAGAATTTGGCAAGAAAATTTAAAAATCTAAAATATATTTTTTTATTTTAAAATAAACTGATGTTTTTACCATTTTTTAGTTAAAATGTATTAAAGTTAAAAGGGTAAAAATATTTAAAAAGGTAAAATATCATAGATAAAATATCATTCTGGCCATATTTCCTGGCCAAAAAGATTTTTCCATAAATTTATATGTAAAAAATTATTTTAAAAACTGTAATAAATAATATATTTTAAACTTATAAGTTGAAAAATATCAATAGATTTAATACTAAAAATATTTAAATTTTAAATTACATAAGATAAAACTTAAATTCTGATCCCCCCTACTTATACATGCTGACAATATAGATTTTTCTTTTCAAAATATTGAATAGTGAATTTTAATATGTTATCGCATGAAATTAGTTCTATTGTTCACAGGATTAATCTCACCTTTTATGAAAAATTACATATTATTTCTAGATAAGTCATACACTTCGGTGGTCCATCAAAAATAATTACTTATGCACTAATAATATATATGAAATATGTTATTTATACATATATATTATCAACTATTATTATAGTAAACGAATATATCATATAAAAATTCCAAAATTATATGAAGACATGCATGAGCCATGACCATGAGTTTAAACAAATATTGATAGATCACAAGAGCATCCACATATATATAACAAAATGTGACTTCTCCTAGTTAATTAAATAATAAGTTTTGGAGATAATACACGTGTACTATAAAAAGAAGATTTGTAATTCAAAGTTTGTTGAAGGCTATTGAACGTACACCTCACAACTCACAACAATAACCTAACGACATTCACATAATAACCTTTATATTTTTCTTTTATAAACTTATCCGCACCTAATGTATATAGTCCAATTCAATATATGTATGCTATGGGTGTGTTTGGTATGAAGGAAAATGTTTTCCATGGAAAATGTTTTCCTAGAAAATGTTTTCCTGGAAAACAAGTTGATTTTTGACTTATTTTCTTATGTTTGATTGGTGAGTAGAAAATATTTTTCGGAAAAGATTTTTAGTGTTTGATTTATGAATGATTTTTTTTTTTGAGAAATATCTTTTATTTTTACTAGGGTAGAAAATAATTTTTGAAATTGAAAATATTTTTTAAAAACATAACTTAAATTTTTTGAGGGTGGGGTGGTAGGAGGTGGGTTGAGGGTAGGGGTGAAAAATTGAANTTTTAAAAACAAACTTAAATTTTATTTTTTTGGAGGTGGGGGATGGGGGGGCTGATAGGGGGTGGGGTTGGGGGGGTTAGGTAGGGGTGAAAAAATGAAAATTTGAAATTGAAAATATTTTTGAAAAACAAACTTAAAATTATTTTTTGGGGTGGTAGGGGGGTGGAGGGTACGGGTGAAAAAATNATAACCTAACGACATTCACATAATAACCTTTATATTTTTCTTTTATAAACTTATCTGCACCTAATGTATATAGTCAATTCAATATATGTATGCTATGTATTTAAATTTAGAGTTCATTTTATTTAACCTTAATTAATTAACATATATTTTATTTCATTAAATCACGTAACCATAAAAAGTTACATTAATTTGATGCATACACCAAGTGTGGATAATTTTTTACCTTTTTTTTTTTTACCATGTTGCTAAAAACTCAAGCATGTACGTCTTCCCTTTAGTATATCAAAACACATTTTACAAATTCATTGAAAAGGATTGGAAGAAATAACATTTCACGCAATTACAATATTAAGTCAAATACTTTTTTTTTTATCTATTTTTATTTTTTTAGTATTGACTTGACATATTTTTTAAAGAATAATAAATAGCAAGACAATTTTAATAATAATAAATTTAATGTTTTGAAAAATAATCATAGTCAATAATAAGAATAAAATTAGGCAAATTAAGTGATAAATTATATTTTAATTTTTAAAACTATTTCAAAGCTACATTTCATTCCAGCAACAATTGGTTTGAAGCGTCGAATGATCAAGTAAAAATAAAGAAAGAAAGTAATAAAATAGAGAAAAATATGTGAAGAGTATCTTCTAGAATAGTAAGGATATACTATAAAATTAAATAAAGAGGAAGAGGAAAACAAGAAAGAGAGTTTGACCTTAGAACTAGCTAAATGTTAGTTTATGTAAGTGAAAAAGATAATAAATGGTCAATTTATAAGCATTAAACATTTTAACTACCTTCTTTTTCTTCTTTAAGTACCAAAAAGTTTTATCGTGTAATTAAAATGAGAAGTTAAAAAATTTATGAGGTTATAAATAATAAAATAAAAATTTAATGTTGAATTATTTTTTAATAAAAAATTATGACATTTTTAGGGAAAAGACTAAAAAAATAATTAATTGGAACGGATGCAAGAGCAAAGCTATTTTTGTCCAAAAAAGGGTCAATGACTCGATGTACACTTCTTCGTCAGAAAATTGCATTGTGTAGCTAAGTCTCTTTTAAAATAAAATGTATATACACTATATACTGAATCTCGCCTCTTGAATTATTCATGTATTAACTTTTGTGTAATTTTAGATTTATTTAAATAGTAAAATTCTGACTTTGCCATCAATGGAAGAGAACGATATAGAAGTTAAAGGTAAATTTAGCTATATATTTCCAACAAGATAAAGACTAAGATTTTAGAGTACCAAATGAGTACACATATACACCAAAATTCATCATTCTTTAGTGTATACACTATATACTAAAAAATTTGAACTTGCAAAATTTCAAAGTTGAAGAAATGTGGATAACCAAAATTAAACTGTCTACATTGTGGCCATGTGTAGTATATGTGGTTGAGAAGAGGATAATTCTTTAATCTGATTAATTAATTATAAACTTTTAATCAACAATTGTAGACTGCTGACAGTAGGAATGAGGCTATGAGAGACCAAATAAGGATCCTTGTTGGTTTATTAACTAATTAATTAATTAATTGATTGATTATACCAGTGAAATAAATATTAAAATTAACACCTGTACTATACTTTAGGGTACGTGTATGGTGTTGGATAATTTTAAATGACCTCACTTTGTACCCAATTTAGAAAGTTGGCGTCTTGACTATTTCTCATTTTGTGTCTGATATTTATGTTGAAATTTGATTAAATTTGAATCGATCACTATCTGACTTATTTTGTGGAAGCAGCACCACTATGCTAAGTTTCAATAACAAAATAATGTGAATTTCTTTCACACAACTTAAAATACTAGTCCTGCGAGATAAATGATTACAATATTATCTAAGTTTCTCTCTAAATGATCAATAAAAATGTACTTGTCAATTATTTTGTATTTTTTTATACAATGACCACCTTTGTATTTATTTAGTGGCGTATTTCAAATTAAATATATATTTATAATAGTTAGTAATATTTATAATTTTTCGACAAAGAATAAGCATCAGATCATCTGGCTCCGCCCACCCATGTCCACGCCCCGGTACTATTGCCTTCACTCATTTAATAGACGGCATTAGTGATATTCGTAAATCAATTTCAAGATTCTACGATGACAATATTATTTTTGATATCATTATATTCCTATTGATATGACCATATAAAATAAATATTCATTAACTTTAATATTTTTCGTTTTGTTCTTTCGTCAATGGGGGCCTTAAAACAACTTTTATGACACTCACTTCAATAAACACCAACATGTGTGACGCTTGTCTAAGCTTACGTTTATATAATGAGTTATTTACTCTCACATTTTAGCACTTGTTACTCTAATTAGCATAGAGAGTGGCTTCCTTGAAAGGGGACATGTCAAGGTCCTCAACTACTGACAATCAAACCTCGTTATAATGATATATCGCTTTGACAGTCTAATTTTCTCAGAATTGATTTTTCATATTATACTTTACTTCTTTATAACAATGTTATGCTTATAACATTAACAATAACACATTCATTATAGTTGTACACTCTTTGTAAAATTATCCTTTTAGAATAGTCATACTCAAATACTGTATATAATATTCTGTAAGAAGTATAGTATGTATAAAGTAAAAATCTATGGGTTATCATCATTAATGTCATATATATAGTAGATTTCAAGTACAAATATTTAAAATGGAAAAATAAATTATATTTAAATGATATTTATTATGATCATAACTTCACGAAGAAAAGCTACTAATGTGTGTTTTTTTAACATTCATACTCTTACTAATATTGTAAACTTTTACGGATAATGAGATTTAAATTTCAAATATCAATATACATATATAGCATCACTTTACTATAGCAATTAATGAAACTTTCAGATAAACATTGCCATTGACACCTATAGAGTGGTGTGACTATTATTTCAGTTTAAGTTATATAAAAACTTTGGTCTCCAAGATTTGGTCCCAACCTTCAAAAGGTGACAAGTTAGGATGATGATGATATCCAACGTAATAAATGAAATATATACATATCTTTTGTGAAGTATTATAGAAATTTAATTCAAAAAGGCATTTTTCATTACAAAGAAGTAAACACTTTCATAAAAATTGAACATGAAATATTGTCCTCATAATTGGTAGGGGAAATCTACCAACCATACCAACTAATGAGTCTTTGTTTGAAGACATTGTTGCAAAGTCAAAACCATTAGTTAGCAGCCACTTGTCCTTAACTATTCTTTCAAAATTTTACATTTTCTTTTTTCAAGATTTAAAAAATGATTTTTTCAAAATTTCCCTTTGATATGCAACAAAGGATATCAAAATGGGTAATGAGTGGAGTGAGATCATTATAATACCATTTTCATGTTTTTCTTTGAATTTTAATTCAAACAGTATCTCAACAATTTGAATTATGAATTCACTCTTATATAACTCCTAATTTTGATCTTTCTTTATGTGTGAGATTTTCGCAGTATAACTTGATACAATAGATTAACATAATCATATAGATAAAATTTTCCATATTCATATACAGAGTATACGACATAAATCAATCTTTACAAGGGTGGAGTCACATGGATATAAGGGATTCATCCGAATTTTCTTAGATAAGAAACTAAATTATATTTAAGATTAATTTATTTTTTATGTATATATCATTGATGTTAAATTTTCTTAATTAGGTTTTTTCAATATTTACTTTTTATATTTTAAATTCTCTTTCTTTAACTTATACATCTTCCAAACATTTCAACTCATGTGTATCATGACAAAAGAGGAGGGGGGGGGGGGGGGGGGGNAATAAATAAGGCGCAAAAATCCTATTGACTTTCAATATTTATAAATTAAGCACTTATTTCTCATCTATAAATAAGTGTCATTAATCCCCCTAGCTATAGGGACCTACAACTTCACTTTTGTATCCAAAATACTCACTTTCTCCTCTTTCTTTAATTAACACATTTCTTTCTATTTTCTTCAAACATATACAATTTTCTAAACCAATATTCCTAAAAGACCAACAAATAAAAAACAATGGGAAGAACACCATCTTCTGATAAAAATGGACTGAAGAAAGGTCCATGGACTCCAGAGGAAGATCAAAAACTCATTCAATATATTCAAGTTCATGGCCCTGGAAATTGGAGAAACCTCCCCAAGAATGCTGGTAAACAATATATATTAATTCTTTATATACAATGTAATTTTCCGACAAAGGAATTTGATATCTATTATATATATATATATATACAAAAAAAAAATTAATCTTTTATATACAGTGTGATTTTCCAGCAAAGGGGTTCTGATAAAGCCTTTTCCTCCCTTCTATATCTCCCCCATAAGAATAATACATAATTAATTGGCGTACCAATGGAAACACGATTTTCATTAAAGGATAAATAAAAGAAAACTTTTAACCTTATATATACCATGTGAATTTTCGATAAAGAGGTTTATCTGAATCCCTTCCGCCCTTAATTAAAAATAATGTATAGGTGTTTCTAATATTTCAATTTTGAAAAAAAAATATTGTAGGACTTCAAAGGTGTGGCAAGAGTTGTCGTCTTAGGTGGACGAATTATTTGAGGCCTGATATTAGGAGAGGAAGATTCTCTTTTGAAGAAGAAGAAACTATTATCCAACTTCATAGTGTTCTTGGTAACAAGTAAGATTTATATTTATCACTCTCTCTTTCAATATTTTTTCCGATATTCACTTTGAGGTCTGATTGATTCGAAAAAATATAATTCATTTTTTCATCATTAGATTTTCCCTTTTTAATTCTCTCTTTAATCTTTACTACTCTTGGTTGTTAGATTGTGTGATCACACACATTTAATAATTTAAGTGGTTAGAAATGACATATTTATTACTTAATTATATTTCTAACATGCCTCTTATATGCAAATTTGATTTCTTTTCAATGTCAAGGATGTGGAATCCTCTTTTCATAATATGTGATAATAATTAAGACTTGAACTCAATGACCTTTGTCAGATATGATAACATGTTTAATTACGCGATAATTTTATCTAAGAATTTTCATTATTAGACATGATATATTTTTATTTTTTTAACTTAACTATATTCTCAACATTTAGCTCACATGTACATGTCATTGATTCATTGTATTTGTGTTCAGGTGGTCAGCTATAGCAGCACGCTTGCCTGGAAGAACAGACAATGAAATAAAAAACTATTGGAACACGCATATAAGAAAAAGGCTATTGAGGATGGGCATTGATCCAGTAACTCATAGCCCTCGTCTTGATTTCTTAGATTTATCATCACTTTTTAACTCGACTCAACTTAATCTTTCAAGCTTGCTAGGACTACAAGCACTTGTAAACCCTGAGATCTTCAAACTTGCAAATTCCCTTTTACTATCCCACACTCATGAAAATCAAGAACTATTATTACAAAATCAAAACTTTCAAGGACCAGAACTCTTGCTCCAAAAACTTCAACAAAATCAATTATTGCACAATCAGTCCTCTATTTCCCAACATAATGATCAATTGCACAACCAAGTTTCGGAAATACCAAATTGCACCCCACAAAATGTTTCATCTTCATCTTCCCAATCCATGCAAGGTATCATGGGACACTATATGATGAATAATGACCAAATGTTCCAAAAAAATGTGATGTTACCTCTTCAAAACTATAGTTATTCTACGTCTGATGTATCTGAGAACTCAATAATTCAGTCCTTAAACAACAACAACAACAACATCAACAACAATCAGAATAGTCTGAATTTCAGCTTTGATACGCCTTTGTCAGGCGCGGAAGAAGAAAAAGAGAGTTATTGCAGTAACTTCAATAATTTCATGAAGTTTGAAATTCCAGAGAGTTTAAATTTTGATGATTTGTTGTAATATTGACACTGTAAAAAAACGTTTGTATCTCTTCTTTATTTTTTGTTTCATTTCCTTAAGTTTAATTAGATGAGCCATATTTGTCATGTTATTTTTTTCTTCTTTCCAAATTATGAATACTTGCCAACTGTTTGTTGTTACTTACATTATATCTTCTTTTGAATATAATTTTTTTTTTCGAAGACAACGTACAATATTCTTATACTATCAAGTTAAGTTATCTAAAATAACATGTAATAAATTTTAATAACAAATATGATATGATAATCCAAAAAAATTTAATATATGATGATAACGAAATGTATAATTTGATGTAACATTTGAATTAAGGAAGTAAATTGCTCAACTACTTTTGATCTAGAAAAATTAGAAACTATTTCTTGTAACCTAAGCTTACATATAGGCCACCTTTAGCTTGTGTACAAGAGCAATTCAATATATTGTTAGTTACCAAAATTTCAAAAAAATATTTTTACACTTTGAAATTCCTAAAGAGTGTGTTTTTGTCTTGGCAATTGGCATACACATTTTTCTCATAACAATCATGTGATGGAGAAGAAACTAATATGTCTCATCATGAGTTTTATGTTTTATATATAAATAAATAACAAACTAATACACACTACAATAAAAATATTTTTTAGCGGCAATAAATAGACACATTAATAAAGAGTACTAAAGTCTTAATCGACATTAGTTAAGTGTCATTAGATCCAATGTTGCTAAAGGCTTTAGGGACATATACAAAGAGTGTTAATTACTGCTAAAAATACATATTTATCGGCAATTGAGCTATTGCCATTAATTAATTACCGCTAACGAACATTTTTTATGTAGTGACATTTGATATGTTTTAATGTAGGGAAAAAGGTCTGAACTATATCCGAACTTTGACCGAAATTGCTGTAACAATACCAAACTTTGGAAAGGACCTTTTAACCCCCCTTCACTATTTAATAGTGTATTTTAAAGGTATATATGTGCTCATGTGGACATCATAAATATTGCATCATTGTAAATAGTAATGTGTCCACGTGGGCACATATATACTTTTAAAATACACTATTAAATAGTGCAGGGGGTAAAAGGTCCTCCATAAAGTTTGGTATCGTAACAACAATTTCGGCCAAAGTTGAAGTATTTTTCAAACCCTTTTCCCTTTAATGTACCTCAATAGTATAATGATTGATACTTATCTTTATTAAGTCACTTGGACATTTTAACTCATAAAATGATTATTTAAATATTTTTAAAATTTATATATCACATTAGTATTGGGTGTCAAATTCAAAGAAAATGAGTTGAAGTATTTAGTTGTCAATTCTAATCAAATTGCAATTGCATGCATCACATATCATCATGCATAGCTTATTAGCTGTAGTACGTAGCTGATAAGATTAAAATACTTATTTATCAGCTAAAACCAAATTTAAATGTATGTTTCTATATTATGCCTTACATATATAAAAGTAGACATGAAGTAGAAACACTTTTTATTGACCATATATATGTCACTTTCTTATTTCTTTATGGTAGGCAAGCTAGGTCATTGTAATTACATTGCATATGCTTTTCATATTGACTAAATATATATGATCTTATCTTAAATTAAAAGGGATTGTCATCAATTCTTATGGCTAGTGGAAATTATAGCCGCCCTCACAAATCACAATCAAAGCTTAGACATGCAATTCACGTTTCTTACAATTAAATAAAAACTTGTGATTTGCTTAGCTCAATGTTGGATTGCTGTCTTTCCTAGTAGCTTCTAGTTCTGCTCTTAATGGAGGATTAATGTCTACTCACTTGTCATTTGATTTAAATATCATTAAAAATATTTATACATGCACCTTAGATGTAGCGTTTCGATCTTTTCAATTATTAATGTAGAACTTGTTGGAAAATATATATCATCAAGAACACAAAATTTATATGAAGAACACCACGATGAAAATTTGATACTATGAACAATGATATTTCCTAAAAATGCTTTCCTAAAAATGATATTTGTTCATTGATCTCCTCCACGAGTTTGTTGTGGAAATATACACAAATAGTTTTAGTGAATATGACAAGTCTATGAATTTCTTCACTAAACAAATAGTGAAGAAATCCTATTTGGAAAGCAAGAACTTGAACTTGATCTTTATGGAGAAGAAAATTTAGAGAATGTTGTAACGAAAGATACTCTATTGAAGTTATATTTGAATCTGCATAAGTTAGATTTAAATAGAATTGATGGCAACCAAAGAATGAAATAACATAGCCTTTTATTTAAAACACATTAGATAGAATTGGTGATTACCAAAGAATTAAAGAACGTACTTTTTCATTTAAATGACATATTTTTTCATTTAAAATACTAATTAATAATTTAATTTAAACAAAAATTCAACAGAACTTTCTTCGCGCACCCAATGATTCTTCCTTCAACATAAGTTTCATGAGGCCCCATCACTTCGATCGACCTAAGTTTCATATGGCCTATTATCATAATCCACGCGTTGAATTTTTAGATGAACAATTTTCACATATAGCAAACATAAAAATCATATTTGTATGTTATAGCTATAGTTTGCATAATTGAGCTCCATAGCAAATTTTATGTTTGCTATGAAACTTTTGATTTGTATAATTTGCTACAAACATTCAATTTTATACAAATTGTTCAGTTTAGAATATAAATTCATTTATACATTGTAATTTGTATAATAAGATATATATTTGTATAATTAT
Source organism: Solanum stenotomum (assembly GCF_019186545.1). Classification (NCBI taxonomy): domain Eukaryota; kingdom Viridiplantae; phylum Streptophyta; class Magnoliopsida; order Solanales; family Solanaceae; genus Solanum; species Solanum stenotomum. The sequence continues at coordinate 5,353,064 of NC_064286.1, forward strand.
AAGTGTATAGGACGAAAATATATGTATTTGTATTTGTATATATATTTTTCTCTCGGTTTATACAAACACAAACGCATTTTATACATTTTATACCGAAAATGTATAAAATGATTAATTGTATACCGAAAATGGCTAATTGTATACCCAATCAGATGACAAAAAAAGAGGATGTTTGCTGCGAATTACAATTAAAATAAACTATGGCTATAACATTTAATTTAAATTAATAATTTGCTATTTCATACAATTTTCCCTTTTTAGTTTCACTATGTACCACTTACATAATTGAGCATTTTATGGCCACTAAATCCTAGCTTGCTTTTTTTTGTGTGTTCGCCTCTAAGCTATTTTTGACATGATAAAGATAATAAACCTAGTCTCACACCATTAATTCGCCATCTCAATACTCATTCGTCGAATCACTGGATTTGACATTGATTAATTGTTAGACTAAGTCAATCTAAAGATACTCTTAATATGATTTGACATTGTTCCCTTTATATCAGACTCATACAGTTTTCATCGATTTTATCTTCATTAAAAACATTTCTACACCTTATATATAGTTTTTCAATCTCTTCAACTATTAAAATAAGACTTTGTTCACTTACCTAATACAAACAAAATGAAAAAAAAAATTATAGAGAAGATTAAATTATACGTACTAACCAACATAAATGTTTTTTATACGATTAGTGCAGTTTAACATGTTATAACTTATTGTTTCATTATTTTTATTAGATTATTAATTAATAATTATTATCACAAAAATAATTATTATAAATATCTTATAAATGACATCATGGAAGGAAAGACATTATACAATCTTAAACACGCTCATGTCTTACTTTATTTGAAGCAAATGCAAATCCTACATCATGCTTATATCTACTTTTTTTGTGAACAACTTGTAAATAAATAAAACAATTATTTCGGCAAAATAATTAGTACATAAAATTCGATGAATCAACTATGAAGGGTGTCTTGTGGTGACGTTTTTGCCGGAATTCGAGTGAAATTTTTCTTGAACATTACATCATCCATCTAGAAAACTCTCAACATAAATTCTTTATAATAGGCTTTTGACAAAAAAAAAAAAAAGGAAAATTTTACACAAATCTCATAGTGTTAAGAGCTAATTATATTTTATCCCTATCTTTTTTTCAAATTACAAAAAAATCTTTAAATTTGGTGGAATCCGGATACATCCCAAAACGTTCTGATACATCGCGTCTCAGTTTCGATACATCGCTCAACGTTCCGATACATTGCATCTCCGTTTCAGATACATCACTCAACGTCCCGATACATCACGTAAAGTGATGTATCTGAGAATAGGAGAGAGTAGGGATGTTGTAACTTTCTCAAATGGTAGGGAATTTTTAAGAATATGATAAAAATAAGTTGTGTATTTAGGTAATTTTTCCAAAAAAAAAAAAAAACTTTAAATTAACCTAATTTCTAACGGGATCTTACTATTAATAATGGCAAATTTACAAAATTCTCACTTGTTTAGAAGCTAATTACTTAGATATAATCTAGTTTGCAATATTAAGAATCTTACCAGATTTTGGTGCATCCAGATATACATATCTCAGAATACATGAGATCAAAATTAGGTATAATTTGTTATAATAGATACATTGTATCCACCGTATGTGGATACATAGACATATCTTGTTAACCTCCTTCCCATCATGTTTGTCACTCTCCTATGTATATGATATTCTAGAAACATTGCGAATCACAAAGTTACATGTATCAAGTGTGATTCACATGTATTTGAGATACATGACTTTCTCGCTCGCCTCCCTCCATGTGTGTTTCACTCAAAAAATATAAATGAAAGAAAGATGACTAAGTTTTCAAAAAATCGATTAAACTCGTGATTTAAGAGAAATCGAATTTTCAAAAGAACAGAGTCGCCACTTAATTTTTTAAAAAAATAAAGAAAAAATGAGGTTTTCAAAAGATTTAAACAGATAAAATCAATTGAAAATAAAAGGGTTCGAAGTTCAATGTACATTCCGAGAAGGTATTAGGCCCTCGGAATGTCCGCTAACTTGCGGTTGACCGGCGATTTGACTAAAAAGACTTTGACTAATTTTTTAAAATTTTAGCTAAGTAAAAGAACTCATTTTTTTTATTACATTTTAAATTATCTTAAGGGTAGATGAACTAAAAGAGAAATTTCTAAAGGGGAATAGTTCAAATGACAAGACTAAATAAAAAATATAGAGCTATAAATATTTTTAATTAAATATGATAAAAGGTTGAAATGGCTATCTATGGGGATTTAATTAAATTAAACCATAATCAAATAAATGGTTAGTCAACATAATAAACAAATAAAGAGCAAAGGAGAAAATATATCAAATTTGGGCTTTTGACCCAACTTTAGAAACCTGTCCTAATACTAAAAATTCCCAACATGATCTTGGGCCCGTTCTCTTGGACCTGAACCTGTTAAAGCAAAAATTTTGGGCTGCTGCACTTGGGAATTTTGGGCTTTTACCCCCTTTCTCTTACTGTATCAATTGTATACAATAAATGTATATCAAAGTATACAAGCTCATATAAACTTTGTTCCTATATATCAGCTTCCAATTGTGTTTCAGCTTCCAAAACTCGAACAATCAATGATGAAGGCTGTCTCGGTAAAGGAGAACACAAGTTGGATTTTATACCAACTCGAAATGCCAATGATAGGAAGAGTTCACATGAACTCATTGCAAGTGACACATACAAAAGAAAGATAAAATCATATTAGCATAGGACAATACTGTTCTAACACATTTTATTCTAAAAAATGAACACTATTAAGATTACTAAACTCAACCCGACAATCATTTATCAATAAAAATATTATGGACTAATCAAATAACCCAAATGACTTTGAAATTACACTTTACTAGGTACGGTGAGAAGAGGGACAAATATATTGCTTTAATACACACTCACAAATACTATTTAACCTTCAAGAGAGAACAAACTATACATATGTCACTCAAACAAAGAACACAAACCATGAACATATTCTAGCTTCATGGATTCTCAAGTTTCATGTATATATCCCTAAATTAATATGTAATTAAACTAACTGTGAGGAATGTGGACACAATATGAACCAACAAAGCATAAAATCATATAAGATAGAAGCTAAGCAATGTATTACATCCAACGAAGGTTTGAATCAAATCCACTAGGAAGAGAACTCGACGAAACCTTAACTAAGCTAAAAAATCATCAAAGAAGATATAATGAAAAAAAACAAAATGCCCTACAACACCAAAATATTCAAACAATAAACAATCTTAGATCAAACAGGAAAGATTTGATCCGAACATAGCTTAAACTAGATCAATAACACAACAAGATATTTTATCAGCAAGAGGAATGACACTCAACTATATTCAAATGCTAAAACAAAAACTCAATATCACCACTAAGGAAATCAGAAAACCAACAACAGCAACATGTTCACAAAATTAAAAGAAAAATAAAGAGATTACCTTTTTCCGGGGCAGCGCTCTGAGACCAACGAGCAAGAGAGGACGATTCCACCACCAAAAATGTGATTCAAAAAATTTGGACGAAATGAGCAGAGGTGAATGAGGAAGGGACTAAGTAAAATCTGGATTTTTTAAGTCTCTTTCGAAACCTATTTCTTAAGTATGTATATGGCGGTGTGTGACTAGTAATTTGATGTATTTTTGGTCTCTAATATAGACTCTTTTTTCAACCTTTTTTCCGACCTTTTACCAAGAATAAGGGGAGAGTATTTATATGGGAAAATTAGGGTTGTTTTGGGGGGGAAAAACTGGATGAAATTTTGATGGAATTTGAAATTCAAAATTTGAAATCTTGGGAGGATAAGGTTGCTGACTCGAATGAGTACAAATTTCCAACGGATTTTGAAGATAGCCATCCGATTTGGTGCAAGGACGAAATCGAAATGAGATTATGACTCCTGGAAAATTCTTCAAACGAATGAGGATAAGGAAGAGAGGGAGACAGACGCGCGAACTGGGCTCAGGTCTGGGCTGCGATTCGCTGGATCGCTGGATTGGTCCATTTTCTGGGTTTGCTGTTCTTCGCTGGTTTCACCAGGAAAAAGACGCGGGGGTGGGGTCGGGTTAAAGGACGATGGGTTGGTGGGACTATTGTATTGTTGTTGATGGGTATTTGGTATGTTAGGCTGGGAATCTTTGATAAGTTGGACTGCTATACATATTGTTGGTTGGGAAATAAAATGGAATGAGGAAAAATGGACAGATGGGCTGAGCAGATTGAAAATATGGGCTGCTGGAAATTAGAAGTAGGGTCCAAAACTTTAGTCTTTTGATATGGCGAAGTGAATTACTAATTTGATCAAATTGAATTGTAATTGGCCAATTGAGATTACGAACTTAATCAAATTGAACTCATTTGCAAAATTCGGTTAAACATAAATAAGATGAATTAGTTTAATTAATTTATGAGCTTCTCATCTTAACAAAATAAAATAATTAACTTAATTATAAACTAATTAATTTAATAATATAAACTATTACTTAAACCAAACTAATTGACAAAATATTTAACTAGAACTAAAATCTTTTTGATATAATTTCGAATATTCATAAAATATACTAATTATATACATGATTATTTAAAACATATATATTATTTTTAAAATATTAAAATGTGACAAAACTATTTAAAATAACTTGAAAACTATATTGAATCTTATAAAGTTAATTATTTCAAATCGTTAAGAATTTAAGAAGTTCGATGATTAATATATATTGTGGAGGTCCAAAATTGGGCGTCAACAATTATCCCTCATTTTACTTGTCTGATGTCGACGGAATTCATGAATATTCTTCAAAAGTTATTAATGTTGGAAAATGTAATCTCGTGTCTTCCGAGATGCTTGTATATATGTTGAGAGTAATGCTTTCACTTGTTCTCATTTGAATACTTTGTCATTGTTGTGACTCATGTTTTTCTGGAATTTAAATGAGGTGTTGTTGCTCATATTCTAAACTCTTTCTTTTTCTTCTGAAAAACTCCAATGACTTTCCTGCATCCACAAAAAAGTTGTCAATTTTGGGGAGCACCTCACCCTTTTGACTTCTTCATATTCGTTGAATGGAGAAATATGTTTGAAACATAAAGATAAAATCTTTAAGAAAAAGGTTTTCAAAAATCTGTAATTGAAAAAGGTCACTGCCAAGTGTCATGTCACGTCAAGCTTAAATGGTCATCCTTGGTTCGAAACTTTGGTATGTCCGATAGCTTGCTCTAGAGAATTCAAAAATCCATAAAGTTTTGGAAATTTCTGACATGATTCTCCCGAAATCTATTATAATCGGGAAGTTTTGTAGTTGATTCTGAAATCCAACGATGCATGAGATTGTGGAACTTGTCTATGAACTTTAACGATGTCAGAGATCATTTGAAGTTAGCTTTAAACTTCTAATATGTTTGAAATATTCGAAACTTACTACAAACTTCTAGTGAAGCTTGAAGAAATTTTTTAGGGCATCTTAAAAATTTTTGTCCCAGTTAGATGTCGTAGAGTATCTCGAATTATTGATTTATGACTTGTAGAATATTTGAGACTCTCAAAAATTACGTCCCAGTTGCAACTCTCAATGTATCTTTAGTCTGGAGAATTTTTGAGTCCCTCTCAAAAATTATGTCCCAGTTTCTATTGTGAAGAAAAATAGAAATCTTACAGAAGATATGACCAAGCCGTCATAGCGTCTACGTATTCCGTTGAGGCAGAAATCAGGTCAAACGTAGTTCAAGTACAAGGAAAACATTAAAAAGGGATAAATGGGTGACCGAGGCTGACATAGGCCGCCTACTTATCTCATTCTTGAGAATTCAGGTCAGACGTAATTCATATAAAGGGACAAATTCTAAGCATAAACAATTGCAAGTAAATAAAGGTGGTTACAAAGAAATGATAGAAAATGTGTCTTCAAACATGTTATCTTTTGACAGCATTGAAGTAGATCGATAACTTGTGAGATCCAATGTTCATGCTCAATCATGTGATGTTATCAAACAAATGTATCGATGTGTTCTCCAAGCAAACTGATAAGTTCTCTTTCCTGTGTTTTTGTCAGATAGGCACCAATTTTGGTTTCTTTGATGCGTTCATCATTTTCCTGATTCATTATTCTGATCTCTTTTGAATTCGGCTTATCGTGACTTTCGAATTGTCTGAACTCCTCAACTAGGTGTTTAGGTACCATGATTTTCTCATTGTAGTCCTCAAATTCATCTGCATCTACCCCTATTTGTTCATTCAGCTTGTGACATGATATGCTATTGGCAGATTTGAAAATATTTTCACTGAAATCATAAACAGATACTATTAAATAGCAAATATAAGGCAACAATAGCAAATTTTCGCATTAAAGGAGGTTTTCATTTGAAACAAGGAAATTAGAACTTTGGCCATGACGATAAATCATTTTGCCCTTTTTCAAAATATTAGGAGGGAGATTAAAATAGTGAGGCAAAAATAGAGTAAATGATGGGTCTCAAGCCTCATTCGGAACACCACCGATTTTAGAAATAACATAGAAAATTGTCTATTTCTACCAAGACGAACGAGGAATCAAGAGCGAAGTGGATGTCCAATTAGGTATTTTGTCTTTTGACTCGCTGTATGGTATGACTGGTGTCTCGATCATCTCTTCAAGCACAATATCACCTTCTTTGAACCAATTTTCTATTCCTTCCCCTAGACCATTTTACATTGGAAAAGACTGATATAAGTGAGGCAATGATTTTGGAAAATCTTGATCGGACTTCTGCTTGTTCTGACCCTCCTTTGGCACTAAAGCAAAAGCTTGATGAGGTGCCATGATCACAAATTTGGACTTCTCTCTTTTGGTTGGAGAGGCTACAACTTTCTCAAGCTTTTCAAGATTGGCTGAGATAATAACTTTCTTCACATTCAAATCTTCTTCGACTTCAACCATATTAATAGTTACCCTTCCATGATTCGACAGGGGGTTACTACTGACATTAGGAGAGGTAGTCTAAAGAGTGACGACCTTTTGATCTATCAAGTCCTGAATTTTATGCTTCAAGTTGATACAATCCTAGGTAATATGTCCAGCACCTTCTGAATGGTAAGCACAGTGAAGATTGGGTCTATAAAGCTTGGAGTGGACATTGATATTTGTTGCACCCTATTTCGAACCGGCCGAAACAGTTCACAACATAATATGGCTGATGCTCTGATTTTGGAAAATATTGTTTTGTTTTAGAGTCACCACCTAAATTTTAAGGAAAATATTAGGAAAACCATTTTTTATATGTAAATGTAAACTCTGTTTTGATTTGCGAAACCAGTGAGATTCTGAGTAAGGGTTTTGATTACTCGAGGGGAAGGTGTTAAGCATCCCTCAGAGCCTACCGAAGATAGTCCTTAAACTCAATTTAGGAAAATATGATTAGGAAAACTTGTTTATTTATTTGTTTTAAAATCAATGATAAGTAATTTTTATTATATTTAAGAAAAGAGTACAATACAAGGTACGACATATATTTAGTCTTATAAAATAGCTTTAATAGTAGTATTTTATCATATTGTAAAAATAAATAAATAAATGTACTTAAATGTATGATAAATTTGTATGTAAAAATATATATAGTTGTAAAATTATCCTAAAATATATAGATGTTGAATTTGCGAGAACCTGTCGTCTTATCTAAGACATGAAATGAAAATAAAATAGTAGTTGGGTGTGAATACGTAGTAATATGTGATGTGTAATTTGAATGAAAATATACAAGTTGGAATTTTCTAAAATAAAATAAAATAAATGATACTAAATGTCAAAATATTATATGAAGGTTTGTAATCTTAAATATGTTTATTATAGAGTGTGGTATATACATGTAATTTGTGTAAAATATATGAATGTTTATCATTCTTTTTACATGTAGGGATAAGTTGACGATAAATTGTA